>NW_027364867.1:0-166262 GCF_046119375.1 Phyllobates terribilis
CAAAAATCAATGAATATTGTAAATGCACAAACAGTAATATCTCCACATTGCAAGGTGCAATTCTGAAATTTTTTGCTTTTTCCTGCTAATCCTAGCATGATAAAGAAGATTCAAAGAGAGTGAGATGCCAGCTCCTTTCATTCAGTCAGTAGCTTCAAACATTTCTGGTATATGAAAAACATGTTTTTCAATGGCAAAAATCAATGAATATTGTAAATGCACAAACAGTAATATCTCCACATTGCAAGGTGCAATTCTGAAATTTTTTGCTTTTTCCTGCTAATCCTAGCATGATAAAGAAGATTCAAAGAGAGTGAGATGCCAGCTCCTTTCATTCAGTCAGTAGCTTCAAACATTTCTGGTATATGAAAAACATGTTTTTCAATGGCAAAAATCAATGAATATTGTAAATGCACAAACAGTAATATCTCCACATTGCAAGGTGCAATTCTGAAATTTTTAGCTTTTTCCTGTTAATCCTAGCATGATAAAGAAGATTCAAAGAGAGTGAGATGCCAGCTCCTTTCATTCAGTCAGTAGCTTCAAACATTTCTGGACGTTTTTCAATGGCAAAAATCAATGAATATTGTAAATGCACAAACAGTAATATCTCCACATTGCAAGGTGCAATTCTGAAATTTTTTGCTTTTTCCTGTTAATCCTAGCATGATAAAGAAGATTCAAAGAGAGTGAGATGCCAGCTCCTTTCATTCAGTCAGTAGCTTCAAACATTTCTGGTATATGAAAAACATGTTTTTCAATGGCAAAAATCAATGAATATTGTAAATGCACAAACAGTAATATCTCCACATTGCAAGGTGCAATTCTGAAATTTTTTGCTTTTTCCTGCTAATCCTAGCATGATAAAGAAGATTCAAAGAGAGTGAGATGCCAGCTCCTTTCATTCAGTCAGTAGCTTCAAACATTTCTGGTATATGAAAAACATGTTTTTCAATGGCAAAAATCAATGAATATTGTAAATGCACAAACAGTAATATCTCCACATTGCAAGGTGCAATTCTGAAATTTTTAGCTTTTTCCTGTTAATCCTAGCATGATAAAGAAGATTCAAAGAGAGTGAGATGCCAGCTCCTTTCATTCAGTCAGTAGCTTCAAACATTTCTGGACGTTTTTCAATGGCAAAAATCAATGAATATTGTAAATGCACAAACAGTAATATCTCCACATTGCAAGGTGCAATTCTGAAATTTTTTGCTTTTTCCTGTTAATCCTAGCATGATAAAGAAGATTCAAAGAGAGTGAGATGCCAGCTCCTTTCATTCAGTCAGTAGCTTCAAACATTTCTGGTATATGAAAAACGTTTTTCAGTGGCAAAAATCAATGAATATTGTAAATGCACAAACAGTAATATCTCCACATTGCAAGGTGCAATTCTGAAATTTTTTGCTTTTTCCTGCTAATCCTAGCATGATAAAGAAGATTCAAAGAGAGTGAGATGCCAGCTCCTTTCATTCAGTCAGTAGCTTCAAACATTTCTGGACGTTTTTCAATGGCAAAAATCAATGAATATTGTAAATGCACAAACAGTAATATCTCCACAGTGCAAGGTGCAATTCTGAAATTTTTTGCTTTTTCCTGCTAATCCTAGCATGATAAAGAAGATTCAAAGAGAGTGAGATGCCAGCTCCTTTCATTCAGTCAGTAGCTTCAAACATTTCTGGTATATGAAAAACATGTTTTTCAATGGCAAAAATCAATGAATATTGTAAATGCACAAACAGTAATATCTCCACATTGCAAGGTGCAATTCTGAAATTTTTTGCTTTTTCCTGCTAATCCTAGCATGATAAAGAAGATTCAAAGAGAGTGAGATGCCAGCTCCTTTCATTCAGTCAGTAGCTTCAAACATTTCTGGACGTTTTTCAATGGCAAAAATCAATGAATATTGTAAATGCACAAACAGTAATATCTCCACATTGCAAGGTGCAATTCTGAAATTTTTTGCTTTTTCCTGCTAATCCTAGCATGATAAAGAAGATTCAAAGAGAGTGAGATGCCAGCTCCTTTCATTCAGTCAGTAGCTTCAAACATTTCTGGTATATGAAAAACATGTTTTTCAATGGCAAAAATCAATGAATATTGTAAATGCACAAACAGTAATATCTCCACATTGCAAGGTGCAATTCTGAAATTTTTTGCTTTTTCCTGCTAATCCTAGCATGATAAAGAAGATTCAAAGAGAGTGAGATGCCAGCTCCTTTCATTGTCAGTAGCTTCAAACATTTCTGGACGTTTTTCAATGGCAAAAATCAATGAATATTGTAAATGCACAAACAGTAATATCTCCACATTGCAAGGTGCAATTCAGAAATTTTTTGCTTTTTCCTGCTAATCCTAGCATGATAAAGAAGATTCAAAGAGAGTGAGATGCCAGCTCCTTTCATTGTCAGTAGCTTCAAACATTTCTGGACGTTTTTCAATGGCAAAAATCAATGAATATTGTAAATGCACAAACAGTAATATCTCCACATTGCAAGGTGCAATTCTGAAATTTTTTGCTTTTTCCTGTTAATCCTAGCATGATAAAGAAGATTCAAAGAGAGTGAGATGCCAGCTCCTTTCATTCAGTCAGTAGCTTCAAACATTTCTGGTATATGAAAAACATGTTTTTCAATGGCAAAAATCAATGAATATTGTAAATGCACAAACAGTAATATCTCCACATTGCAAGGTGCAATTCTGAAATTTTTTGCTTTTTCCTGCTAATCCTAGCATGATAAAGAAGATTCAAAGAGAGTGAGATGCCAGCTCCTTTCATTCAGTCAGTAGCTTCAAACATTTCTGGACGTTTTTCAATGGCAAAAATCAATGAATATTGTAAATGCACAAACAGTAATATCTCCACATTGCAAGGTGCAATTCTGAAATTTTTTGCTTTTTCCTGTTAATCCTAGCATGATAAAGAAGATTCAAAGAGAGTGAGATGCCAGCTCCTTTCATTCAGTCAGTAGCTTCAAACATTTCTGGTATATGAAAAACATGTTTTTCAATGGCAAAAATCAATGAATATTGTAAATGCACAAACAGTAATATCTCCACATTGCAAGGTGCAATTCTGAAATTTTTTGCTTTTTCCTGCTAATCCTAGCATGATAAAGAAGATTCAAAGAGAGTGAGATGCCAGCTCCTTTCATTCAGTCAGTAGCTTCAAACATTTCTGGTATATGAAAAACATGTTTTTCAATGGCAAAAATCAATGAATATTGTAAATGCACAAACAGTAATATCTCCATATTGCAAGGTGCAATTCTGAAATTTTTTGCTTTTTCCTGCTAATCCTAGCATGATAAAGAAGATTCAAAGAGAGTGAGATGCCAGCTCCTTTCATTCAGTCAGTAGCTTCAAACATTTCTGGTATATGAAAAACATGTTTCTCAATGGCAAAAATCAATGAATATTGTAAATGCACAAACAGTAATATCTCCACATTGCAAGGTGCAATTCTGAAATTTTTAGCTTTTTCCTGTTAATCCTAGCATGATAAAGAAGATTCAAAGAGAGTGAGATGCCAGCTCCTTTCATTCAGTCAGTAGCTTCAAACATTTCTGGACGTTTTTCAATGGCAAAAATCAATGAATATTGTAAATGCACAAACAGTAATATCTCCACATTGCAAGGTGCAATTCTGAAATTTTTTGCTTTTTCCTGTTAATCCTAGCATGATAAAGAAGATTCAAAGAGAGTGAGATGCCAGCTCCTTTCATTCAGTCAGTAGCTTCAAACATTTCTGGTATATGAAAAACATGTTTTTCAATGGCAAAAATCAATGAATATTGTAAATGCACAAACAGTAATATCTCCACATTGCAAGGTGCAATTCTGAAATTTTTTGCTTTTTCCTGCTAATCCTAGCATGATAAAGAAGATTCAAAGAGAGTGAGATGCCAGCTCCTTTCATTCAGTCAGTAGCTTCAAACATTTCTGGTATGAAAAACATGTTTTTCAATGGCAAAAATCAATGAATATTGTAAATGCACAAACAGTAATATCTCCACATTGCAAGGTGCAATTCTGAAATTTTTAGCTTTTTCCTGTTAATCCTAGCATGATAAAGAAGATTCAAAGAGAGTGAGATGCCAGCTCCTTTCATTCAGTCAGTAGCTTCAAACATTTCTGGACGTTTTTCAATGGCAAAAATCAATGAATATTGTAAATGCACAAACAGTAATATCTCCACATTGCAAGGTGCAATTCTGAAATTTTTTGCTTTTTCCTGTTAATCCTAGCATGATAAAGAAGATTCAAAGAGAGTGAGATGCCAGCTCCTTTCATTCAGTCAGTAGCTTCAAACATTTCTGGTATATGAAAAACATGTTTTTCAATGGCAAAAATCAATGAATATTGTAAATGCACAAACAGTAATATCTCCACATTGCAAGGTGCAATTCTGAAATTTTTTGCTTTTTCCTGCTAATCCTAGCATGATGAAGAAGATTCAAAGAGAGTGAGATGCCAGCTCCTTTCATTCAGTCAGTAGCTTCAAACATTTCTGGTATATGAAAAACATGTTTTTCAATGGCAAAAATCAATGAATATTGTAAATGCACAAACAGTAATATCTCCACATTGCAAGGTGCAATTCTGAAATTTTTAGCTTTTTCCTGTTAATCCTAGCATGATAAAGAAGATTCAAAGACAGTGAGATGCCAGCTCCTTTCATTCAGTCAGTAGCTTCAAACATTTCTGGACGTTTTTCAATGGCAAAAATCAATGAATATTGTAAATGCACAAACAGTAATATCTCCACATTGCAAGGTGCAATTCTGAAATTTTTTGCTTTTTCCTGTTAATCCTAGCATGATAAAGAAGATTCCAAGAGAGTGAGATGCCAGCTCCTTTCATTCAGTCAGTAGCTTCAAACATTTCTGGTATATGAAAAACATGTTTTTCAATGGCAAAAATCAATGAATAGTGTAAATGCACAAACAGTAATATCTCCACATTGCAAGGTGCAATTCTGAAATTTTTTGCTTTTTCCTGCTAATCCTAGCATGATAAAGAAGATTCAAAGAGAGTGAGATGCCAGCTCCTTTCATTCAGTCAGTAGCTTCAAACATTTCTGGTATATGAAAAACATGTTTTTCAATGGCAAAAATCAATGAATATTGTAAATGCACAAACAGTAATATCTCCACATTGCATGGTGCAATTCTGAAATTTTTAGCTTTTTCCTGTTAATCCTAGCATGATAAAGAAGATTCAAAGACAGTGAGATGCCAGCTCCTTTCATTCAGTCAGTAGCTTCAAACATTTCTGGACGTTTTTCAATGGCAAAAATCAATGAATATTGTAAATGCACAAACAGTAATATCTCCACATTGCAAGGTGCAATTCTGAAATTTTTTGCTTTTTCCTGTTAATCCTAGCATGATAAAGAAGATTCAAAGAGAGTGAGATGCCAGCTCCTTTCATTCAGTCAGTAGCTTCAAACATTTCTGGTATATGAAAAACATGTTTTTCAATGGCAAAAATCAATGAATATTGTAAATGCACAAACAGTAATATCTCCACATTGCAAGGTGCAATTCTGAAATTTTTTGCTTTTTCCTGCTAATCCTAGCATGATAAAGAAGATTCAAAGAGAGTGAGATGCCAGCTCCTTTCATTCAGTCAGTAGCTTCAAACATTTCTGGTATGAAAAACATGTTTTTCAATGGCAAAAATCAATGAATATTGTAAATGCACAAACAGTAATATCTCCACATTGCAAGGTGCAATTCTGAAATTTTTAGCTTTTTCCTGTTAATCCTAGCATGATAAAGAAGATTCAAAGAGAGTGAGATGCCAGCTCCTTTCATTCAGTCAGTAGCTTCAAACATTTCTGGACGATTTTCAATGGCAAAAATCAATGAATATTGTAAATGCACAAACAGTAATATCTCCACATTGCAAGGTGCAATTCTGAAATTTTTTGCTTTTTCCTGTTAATCCTAGCATGATAAAGAAGATTCAAAGAGAGTGAGATGCCAGCTCCTTTCATTCAGTCAGTAGCTTCAAACATTTCTGGTATATGAAAAACATGTTTTTCAATGGCAAAAATCAATGAATATTGTAAATGCACAAACAGTAATATCTCCACATTGCAAGGTGCAATTCTGAAATTTTTTGCTTTTTCCTGCTAATCCTAGCATGATAAAGAAGATTCAAAGAGAGTGAGATGCCAGCTCCTTTCATTCAGTCAGTAGCTTCAAACATTTCTGGTATATGAAAAACATGTTTTTCAATGGCAAAAATCAATGAATATTGTAAATGCACAAACAGTAATATCTCCACATTGCAAGGTGCAATTCTGAAATTTTTAGCTTTTTCCTGTTAATCCTAGCATGATAAAGAAGATTCAAAGACAGTGAGATGCCAGCTCCTTTCATTCAGTCAGTAGCTTCAAACATTTCTGGACGTTTTTCAATGGCAAAAATCAATGAATATTGTAAATGCACAAACAGTAATATCTCCACATTGCAAGGTGCAATTCTGAAATTTTTTGCTTTTTCCTGTTAATCCTAGCATGATAAAGAAGATTCCAAGAGAGTGAGATGCCAGCTCCTTTCATTCAGTCAGTAGCTTCAAACATTTCTGGTATATGAAAAACATGTTTTTCAATGGCAAAAATCAATGAATATTGTAAATGCACAAACAGTAATATCTCCACATTGCAAGGTGCAATTCTGAAATTTTTTGCTTTTTCCTGCTAATCCTAGCATGATAAAGAAGATTCAAAGAGAGTGAGATGCCAGCTCCTTTCATTCAGTCAGTAGCTTCAAACATTTCTGGTATATGAAAAACATGTTTTTCAATGGCAAAAATCAATGAATATTGTAAATGCACAAACAGTAATATCTCCACATTGCAAGGTGCAATTCTGAAATTTTTAGCTTTTTCCTGTTAATCCTAGCATGATAAAGAAGATTCAAAGACAGTGAGATGCCAGCTCCTTTCATTCAGTCAGTAGCTTCAAACATTTCTGGACGTTTTTCAATGGCAAAAATCAATGAATATTGTAAATGCACAAACAGTAATATCTCCACATTGCAAGGTGCAATTCTGAAATTTTTTGCTTTTTCCTGTTAATCCTAGCATGATAAAGAAGATTCCAAGAGAGTGAGATGCCAGCTCCTTTCATTCAGTCAGTAGCTTCAAACATTTCTGGTATATGAAAAACATGTTTTTCAATGGCAAAAATCAATGAATATTGTAAATGCACAAACAGTAATATCTCCACATTGCAAGGTGCAATTCTGAAATTTTTTGCTTTTTCCTGCTAATCCTAGCATGATAAAGAAGATTCAAAGAGAGTGAGATGCCAGCTCCTTTCATTCAGTCAGTAGCTTCAATCATTTCTGGTATGAAAAACATGTTTTTCAATGGCAAAAATCAATGAATATTGTAAATGCACAAACAGTAATATCTCCACATTGCAAGGTGCAATTCTGAAATTTTTAGCTTTTTCCTGTTAATCCTAGCATGATAAAGAAGATTCAAAGAGAGTGAGATGCCAGCTCCTTTCATTCAGTCAGTAGCTTCAAACATTTCTGGACGTTTTTCAATGGCAAAAATCAATGAATATTGTAAATGCACAAACAGTAATATCTCCACATTGCAAGGTGCAATTCTGAAATTTTTTGCTTTTTCCTGTTAATCCTAGCATGATAAAGAAGATTCAAAGAGAGTGAGATGCCAGCTCCTTTCATTCAGTCTGTAGCTTCAAACATTTCTGGTATATGAAAAACATGTTTTTCAATGGCAAAAATCAATGAATATTGTAAATGCACAAACAGTAATATCTCCACATTGCAAGGTGCAATTCTGAAATTTTTTGCTTTTTCCTGCTAATCCTAGCATGATAAAGAAGATTCAAAGAGAGTGAGATGCCAGCTCCTTTCATTCAGTCAGTAGCTTCAAACATTTCTGGTATATGAAAAACATGTTTTTCAATGGCAAAAATCAATGAATATTGTAAATGCACAAACAGTAATATCTCCACATTGCAAGGTGCAGTTCTGAAATTTTTTGCTTTTTCCTGTTAATCCTAGCATGATAAAGAAGATTCAAAGACAGTGAGATGCCAGCTCCTTTCATTCAGTCAGTAGCTTCAAACATTTCTGGACGTTTTTCAATGGCAAAAATCAATGAATATTGTAAATGCACAAACAGTAATATCTCCACATTGCAAGGTGCAATTCTGAAATTTTTTGCTTTTTCCTGTTAATCCTAGCATGATAAAGAAGATTCCAAGAGAGTGAGATGCCAGCTCCTTTCATTCAGTCAGTAGCTTCAAACATTTCTGGTATATGAAAAACATGTTTTTCAATGGCAAAAATCAATGAATATTGTAAATGCACAAACAGTAATATCTCCACATTGCAAGGTGCAATTCTGAAACTTTTTGCTTTTTCCTGCTAATCCTAGCATGATAAAGAAGATTCAAAGAGAGATGCCAGCTCCTTTCATTCAGTCAGTAGCTTCAAACATTTCTGGACGTTTTTCAATGGCAAAAATCAATGAATATTGTAAATGCACAAACAGTAATATCTCCACATTGCAAGGTGCAATTCTGAAATTTTTTGCTTTTTCCTGTTAATCCTAGCATGATAAAGAAGATTCCAAGAGAGTGAGATGCCAGCTCCTTTCATTCAGTCAGTAGCTTCAAACATTTCTGGTATATGAAAAACATGTTTTTCAATGGCAAAAATCAATGAATATTGTAAATGCACAAACAGTAATATCTCCACATTGCAAGGTGCAATTCTGAAACTTTTTGCTTTTTCCTGCTAATCCTAGCATGATAAAGAAGATTCAAAGAGAGATGCCAGCTCCTTTCATTCAGTCAGTAGCTTCAAACATTTCTGGTATATGAAAAACATGTTTTTCAATGGCAAAAATCAATGAATATTGTAAATGCACAAACAGTAATATCTCCACATTGCAAGGTGCAATTCTGAAATTTTTAGCTTTTTCCTGTTAATCCTAGCATGATAAAGAAGATTCAAAGAGAGTGAGATGCCAGCTCCTTTCATTCAGTCAGTAGCTTCAAACATTTCTGGACGTTTTTCAATGGCAAAAATCAATGAATATTGTAAATGCACAAACAGTAATATCTCCACATTGCAAGGTGCAATTCTGAAATTTTTTGCTTTTTCCTGTTAATCCTAGCATGATAAAGAAGATTCAAAGAGAGTGAGATGCCAGCTCCTTTCATTCAGTCAGTAGCTTCAAACATTTCTGGTATATGAAAAACGTTTTTCAATGGCAAAAATCAATGAATATTGTAAATGCACAAACAGTAATATCTCCACATTGCAAGGTGCAATTCTGAAATTTTTTGCCTTTTCCTGCTAATCCTAGCATGATAAAGAAGATTCAAAGAGAGTGAGATGCCAGCTCCTTTCATTCAGTCAGTAGCTTCAAACATTTCTGGACGTTTTTCAATGGCAAAAATCAATGAATATTGTAAATGCACAAACAGTAATATCTCCACATTGCAAGGTGCAATTCTGAAATTTTTTGCTTTTTCCTGCTAATCCTAGCATGATAAAGAAGATTCAAAGAGAGTGAGATGCCAGCTCCTTTCATTCAGTCAGTAGCTTCAAACATTTCTGGTATATGAAAAACATGTTTTTCAATGGCAAAAATCAATGAATATTGTAAATGCACAAACAGTAATATCTCCACATTGCAAGGTGCAATTCTGAAATTTTTTGCTTTTTCCTGCTAATCCTAGCATGATAAAGAAGATTCAAAGAGAGTGAGATGCCAGCTCCTTTCATTCAGTCAGTAGCTTCAAACATTTCTGGACGTCTTTCAATGGCAAAAATCAATGAATATTGTAAATGCACAAACAGTAATATCTCCACATTGCAAGGTGCAATTCTGAAATTTTTTGCTTTTTCCTGCTAATCCTAGCATGATAAAGAAGATTCAAAGAGAGTGAGATGCCAGCTCCTTTCATTCAGTCAGTAGCTTCAAACATTTCTGGTATATGAAAAACATGTTTTTCAATGGCAAAAATCAATGAATATTGTAAATGCACAAACAGTAATATCTCCACATTGCAAGGTGCAATTCTGAAATTTTTTGCTTTTTCCTGCTAATCCTAGCATGATAAAGAAGATTCAAAGAGAGTGAGATGCCAGCTCCTTTCATTCAGTCAGTAGCTTCAAACATTTCTGGACGTTTTTCAATGGCAAAAATCAATGAATATTGTAAATGCACAAACAGTAATATCTCCACATTGCAAGGTGCAATTCTGAATTTTTTTGCTTTTTCCTGTTAATCCTAGCATGATAAAGAAGATTCAAAGAGAGTGAGATGCCAGCTCCTTTCATTCAGTCAGTAGCTTCAAACATTTCTGGTATATGAAAAACATGTTTTTCAATGGCAAAAATCAATGAATATTGTAAATGCACAAACAGTAATATCTCCACATTGCAAGGTGCAATTCTGAAATTTTTTGCTTTTTCCTGCTAATCCTAGCATGATAAAGAAGATTCAAAGAGAGTGAGATGCCAGCTCCTTTCATTCAGTCAGTAGCTTCAAACATTTCTGGTATATGAAAAACATGTTTTTCAATGGCAAAAATCAATGAATATTGTAAATGCACAAACAGTAATATCTCCACATTGCAAGGTGCAATTCAGAAATTTTTTGCTTTTTCCTGCTAATCCTAGCATGATAAAGAAGATTCAAAGAGAGTGAGATGCCAGCTCCTTTCATTCAGTCAGTAGCTTCAAACATTTCTGGTATATGAAAAACATGTTTTTCAATGGCAAAAATCAATGAATATTGTAAATGCACAAACAGTAATATCTCCACATTGCAAGGTGCAATTCTGAAATTTTTTGCTTTTTCCTGTTAATCCTAGCATGATAAAGAAGATTCAAAGAGAGTGAGATGCCAGCTCCTTTCATTCAGTCAGTAGCTTCAAACATTTCTGGTATATGAAAAACATGTTTTTCAATGGCAAAAATCAATGAATATTGTAAATGCACAAACAGTAATATCTCCACATTGCAAGGTGCAATTCTGAAATTTTTTGCTTTTTCCTGCTAATCCTAGCATGATAAAGAAGATTCAAAGAGAGTGAGATGCCAGCTCCTTTCATTCAGTCAGTAGCTTCAAACATTTCTGGTATATGAAAAACATGTTTTTCAATGGCAAAAATCAATGAATATTGTAAATGCACAAACAGTAATATCTCCACATTGCAAGGTGCAATTCTGAAATTTTTTGCTTTTTCCTGCTAATCCTAGCATGATAAAGAAGATTCAAAGAGAGTGAGATGCCAGCTCCTTTCATTCAGTCAGTAGCTTCAAACATTTCTGGACGTTTTTCAATGGCAAAAATCAGTGAATATTGTAAATGCACAAACAGTAATATCTCCACATTGCAAGGTGCAATTCTGAAATTTTTTGCTTTTTCCTGTTAATCCTAGCATGATAAAGAAGATTCAAAGAGAGTGAGATGCCAGCTCCTTTCATTCAGTCAGTAGCTTCAAACATTTCTGGTATATGAAAAACATGTTTTTCAATGGCAAAAATCAATGAATATTGTAAATGCACAAACAGTAATATCTCCACATTGCAAGGTGCAATTCTGAAATTTTTTGCTTTTTCCTGCTAATCCTAGCATGATAAAGAAGATTCAAAGAGAGTGAGATGCCAGCTCCTTTCATTCAGTCAGTAGCTTCAAACATTTCTGGACGTTTTTCAATGGCAAAAATCAATGAATATTGTAAATGCACTAACAGTAATATCTCCACATTGCAGGTGCAATTCTGAAATGTTTTGCTTTTTCCTGCTAATCCTAGCATGATAAAGAAGATTCAAAGAGAGTGAGATGCCAGCTCCTTTAATTCAGTCAGTAGCTTCAAACATTTCTGGACGTTTTTCAATGGCTAAAATCAATGAATATTGTAAATGCACAAACAGTAATATCTCCACATTGGAAGGTGCAATTCTGAAATTTTTTGCTTTTTCCTGCTAATCCTAGCATGATAAAGAAGATTCAAAGAGAGTGAGATGCCAGCTCCTTTCATTCAGTCAGTACCTTCAATCATTTCTGGACGTTTTTCAATGGCAAAAATCAATGAATATTGTAAATGCACAAACAGTAATTTCTCCGCATTGCAAGGTGCAATTCTGAAATTTTTTGCTTTTTCCCGCTCCTCTTAGCATGATAAAGAAGATTAAAGAGAGTGAGGTGCCAGCTCCTTTCATTCAGTCAGTAGCTTCAAACATTTCTGGTATATGAATAACATGTTTTTCAATGGCAAAAATCAATGAATATTGTAAATGCACAAACAGTAATTTCTCCGCATTGCAAGGTGCAATTCTGAAATTTTTTGCTTTTTCCTGCTCCTCTTAGCATGATAAAGAAGATTCAAAGAGAGTGAGATGCCAGCTCCTTTCATTCAGTCAGTAGCTTCAAACATTTCTGGACGTTTTTCAATGGCAAAAATCAATGTATATTGTAAATGCACAAACAGTAATATCTCCACATTGCAAGGTGCAATTCTGAAATTTTTTGCTTTTTCCTGCTAATCATAGCATGATAAAGAAGATTCAAAGAGAGTGAGATGCCAGCTCCTTTCATTCAGTCAGTAGCTTCAAACATTTCTGGACGTTTTTCAATGGCAAAAATCAATGAATATTGTAAATGCACAAACAGTAATATCTCCACATTGCAAGGTGCAATTCTGAAATTTTTTGCTTTTTCCTGCTAATCCTAGCATGATAAAGAAGATTCAAAGAGAGTGAGATGCAAGCTCCTTTCATTCAGTCAGTAGCTTCAAACATTTCTGGTATATGAATAACATGATGTTTTTCAATGGCAAAAATCAATGAATATTGTAAATGCACTAACAGTAATATCTCCACATTGCAAGGTGCAATTCTGAAATTTTTTGCTTTTTCCTGCTAATCCTAGCATGATAAAGAAGATTCAAAGAGAGTGAGATGCCAGCTCCTTTCATTCAGTCAGTAGCTTCAAACATTTCTGGACGCTTTTCAATGACAAAAATCAATGAATATTGTAAATGCACAAACAGTAATATCTCCACATTGCAAGGTGCAATTCTGAAATTTTTTGCTTTTTCCTGCTAATCCTAGCATGATAAAGAAGATTCAAAGAGAGTGAGATGCCAGCTCCTTTCATTCAGTCAGTAGCTTCAAACATTTCTGGACGCTTTTCAATGGCAAAAATCAATGAATATTGTAAATGCACAAACAGTAATATCTCCACATTGCAGGGTGCAATTCTGAAATTTTTTGCTTTTTCCTGCTAATCCTAGCATGATAAAGAAGATTCAAAGAGAGTGAGATGCCAGCTCCTTTCATTCAGTCAGTAGCTTTATCATGCTAAGAGGAGCAGGAAAAAGCAAAAAATTTCAGAATTGCACCTTGCAATGCGGAGAAATTACTGTTTGTGCATTTACAATATTCATTGATTTTTGCCATTGAAAAACGTCCAGAAATGATTGAAGCTACTGACTGAATGAAAGGAGCTGGCATCTCACTCTCTTTGAATCTTGTTTATCATGCTAAGAGGAGCAGGAAAAAGCAAAAAATTTCAGAATTGCACCTTGCAATGCGGAGAAATTACTGTGTGTGCATTACAATATTCATTGATTTTTGCCATTGAAAAACGTCCAGAAATGATTGAAGCTACTGACTGAACGAAAGGAGCTGGCATCTCACTCTCTTTGAATCTTCTTTATCATGCTAAGAGGAGCAGGAAAAAGCAAAAAATTTCAGAATTGCACCTTGCAATGCGGAGAAATTACTGTTTGTGCATTTACAATATTCATTGATTTTTGCCATTGAAAAACGTCCAGAAATGATTGAAGCTACTGACTGAATGAAAGGAGCTGGCATCTCACTCTCTTTGAATCTTCTTTATCATGCTAAGAGGAGCAGGAAAAAGCAAAAAATTTCAGAATTGCACCTTGCAATGCGGAGAAATTACTGTTTGTGCATTTACAATATTCATTGATTTTTGCCATTGAAAAACATCATGTTATTCATATACCAGAAATGTTTGAAGCTACTGACTGAATGAAAGGAGCTGACATCTCACTCTCTTTGAATCTTCTTTATCATGCTAAGAGGAGCAGGAAAAAGCAAAAAATTTCAGAATTGCACCTTGCAATGCGGAGAAATTACTGTTTGTGCATTTACAATATTCATTGATTTTTGCCATTGAAAAATGTCCAGAAATGATTGAAGCTACTGACTGAATGAAAGGAGCTGGCATCTCACTCTCTTTGAATCTTCTTTATCATGCTAAGAGGAGCAGGAAAAAGCAAAAAATTTCAGAATTGCACCTTGCAATGCGGAGAAATTACTGTTTGTGCATTTACAATATTCATTGATTTTTGCCATTGAAAAACATCATGTTATTCATATACCAGAAATGTTTGAAGCTACTGACTGAATGAAAGGAGCTGGCATCTCACTCTCTTTGAATCTTCTTTATCATGCTAAGAGGAGCAGGAAAAAGCAAAAAATTTCAGAATTGCACCTTGCAATGCGGAGAAATTACTGTTTGTGCATTTACAATATTCATTGATTTTTGCCATTGAAAAACATCATGTTATTCATATACCAGAAATGTTTGAAGCTACTGACTGAATGAAAGGAGCTGGCATCTCACTCTCTTTGAATCTTCTTTATCATGCTAAGAGGAGCAGGAAAAAGCAAAAAATTTCAGAATTGCACCTTGCAATGTGGAGAAATTACTGTTTGTGCATTTACAATATTCATTGATTTTTACCATTGAAAAACGTCCAGAAATGATTGAAGCTACTGACTGAATGAAAGTAGCTGGCATCTCACTCTCTTTGAATCTTCTTTATCATACTAAGAGGAGCAGGAAAAAGCAAAAAATTTCAGACTTGCACCTTGCAATGCGGAGAAATTACTGTTTGTGCATTTACAATATTCATTGATTTTTGCCATTGAAAAACATCATGTTATTCATATGCCAGAAATGTTTGAAGCTACTGACTGAATGAAAGGAGCTGGCATCTCACTCTCTTTGAATCTTCTTTATCATGCTAAGAGGAGCAGGAAAAAGCAAAAAATTTCAGAATTGCACCTTGCAATGCGGAGAAATTACTGTTTGTGCATTTACAATATTCATTGATTTTTGCCATTGAAAAACGTCCAGAAATGATTGAAGCTACTGACTGAATAAAAGGAGCTGGCATCTCACTCTATTTGAATCTTCTTTATCATGCTAAGAGGAGCAGGAAAAAGCAAAAAATTTCAGAATTGCACCTTGCAATGCGGAGAAATTACTGTTTGTGCATTTACAATATTCATTGATTTTTGCCATTGAAAAACATCATGTTATTCATATACCAGAAATGTTTGAAGCTACTGACTGAATGAAAGGAGCTGGCATCTCACTCTCTTTGAATCTTCTTTATCATGCTAAGAGGAGCAGGAAAAAGCAAAAAATTTCAGAATTGCACCTTGCAATGCGGAGAAATTACTGTTTGTGCATTTACAATATTCATTGATTTTTGCCATTGAAAAACGTCCAGAAATGATTGAAGCTACTGACTGAATGAAAGGAGCTGGCATCTCACTCTCTTTGAATCTTGTTTATCATGCTAAGAGGAGCAGGAAAAAGCAAAAAATTTCAGAATTGCACCTTGCAATGCGGAGAAATTACTGTTTGTGCATTTACAATATTCATTGATTTTTGCCATTGAAAAACATCATGTTATTCATATACCAGAAATGATTGAAGCTACTGACTGAATGAAAGGAGCTGGCATCTCACTCTCTTTGAATCTTCTTTATCATGCTAAGAGGAGCAGGAAAAAGTAAAAAATTTCAGAATTGCACCTTGCAATGCGGAGAAATTACTGTTTGTGCATTTATAATATTCAATGATTTTTGCCATTGAAAAACGTCCAGAAATGATTGAAGCTACTGACTGAACGAAAGGAGCTGGCATCTCACTCTCTTTGAATCTTCTTTATCATGCTAAGAGGAGCAGGAAAAAGCAAAAAATTTCAGAATTGCACCTTGCAATGCGGAGAAATTACTGTTTGTGCATTTACAATATTGATTGATTTTTGCCATTGAAAAACGTCCAGAAATGATTGAAGCTACTGACTGAATGAAAGGAGCTGGCATCTCACTCTCTTTGAATCTTCTTTATCATGCTAAGAGGAGCAGGAAAAAGCAAAAAATTTCAGAATTGCACCTTGCAATGCGGAGAAATTACTGTTTGTGCATTTACAATATTCATTGATTTTTGCCTTTGAAAAACATCATGTTATTCATATACCAGAAATGTTTGAAGCTACTGACTGAATGAAAGGAGCTGACATCTCACGCTCTTTGAATCTTCTTTATCATGCTAAGAGGAGCAGGAAAAAGCAAAACATTTCAGAATTGCACCTTGCAATGCGGAGAAATTACTGTTTGTGCATTTACAATATTCATTGATTTTTGCCATTGAAAAACGTCCAGAAATGATTGAAGCTACTGACTGAATGAAAGGAGCTGGCATCTCACTCTCTTTGAATCTTCTTTATCATGCTAAGATAAGCAGGAAAAAGCAAAAAATTTCAGAATTGCACCTTGCAATGCGGAGAAATTACTGTTTGTGCATTTACAATATTCATTGATTTTTGCCATTGAAAAACATCATGTTATTCATATACCAGAAATGTTTGAAGCTACTGACTGAATGAAAGGAGCTGGCATCTCACTCTCTTTGAATCTTCTTTATCATGCTAAGAGGAGCAGGAAAAAGCAAAAAATTTCAGAATTGCACCTTGCAATGCGGAGAAATTACTGTTTGTGCATTTACAATATTCATTGATTTTTGCCATTGAAAAACGTCCAGAAATGATTGAAGCTACTGACTCAATGAAAGGAGCTGGCATCTCACTCTCTTTGAATCTTCTTTATCATGCTAAGAGGAGCAGGAAAAAGCAAAAAATTTCAGAATTGCACCTTGCAATGCGGAGAAATTACTGTTTGTGCATTTACAATATTCATTGATTTTTGCCATTGAAAAACATCATGTTATTCATATACCAGAAATGTTTGAAGCTACTGACTGAATGAAAGGAGCTGACATCTCACGCTCTTTGAATCTTCTTTATCATGCTAAGAGGAGCAGGAAAAAGCAAAACATTTCAGAATTGCACCTTGCAATGCGGAGAAATTACTGTTTGTGCATTTACAATATTCATTGATTTTTGCCATTGAAAAACGTCCAGAAATGATTGAAGCTACTGACTGAATGAAAGGAGCTGGCATCTCACTCTCTTTGAATCTTCTTTATCATGCTAAGAGGAGCAGGAAAAAGCAAAAAATTTCAGAATTGCACATTGCAATGCGGAGAAATTACTGTTTGTGCATTTACAATATTCATTGATTTTTGCCATTGAAAAACATCATGTTATTCATATACCAGAAATGTTTGAAGCTACTGACTGAATGAAAGGAGCTGGCATCTCACTCTCTTTGAATCTTCTTTATCATGCTAAGAGGAGCAGGAAAAAGCAAAAAATTTCAGAATTGCACCTTGCAATGCGGAGAAATTACTGTTTGTGCATTTACAATATTCATTGATTTTTGCCATTGAAAAACGTCCAGAAATGATTGAAGCTACTGACTGAATGAAAGGAGCTGGCATCTCACTCTCTTTGAATCTTCTTTACCATGCTAAGAGGAGCAGGAAAAAGCAAAACATTTCAGAATTGCACCTTGCAATGCGGAGAAATTACTGTTTGTGCATTTACAATATTCATTGATTTTTGCCATTGAAAAACGTCCAGAAATGATTGAAGCTACTGACTGAATGAAAGGAGCTGGCATCTCACTCTCTTTGAATCTTCTTTATCATGCTAAGAGGAGCAGGAAAAAGTAAAAAATTTCAGAATTGCACCTTGCAATGCGGAGAAATTACTGTTTGTGCATTTATAATATTCAATGATTTTTGCCATTGAAAAACGTCCAGAAATGATTGAAGCTACTGACTGAACGAAAGGAGCTGGCATCTCACTCTCTTTGAATCTTCTTTATCATGCTAAGAGGAGCAGGAAAAAGCAAAAAATTTCAGAATTGCACCTTGCAATGCGGAGAAATTACTGTTTGTGCATTTACAATATTCATTGATTTTTGCCATTGAAAAACGTCCAGAAATGATTGAAGCTACTGACTGAATGAAAGGAGCTGGCATCTCACTCTCTTTGAATCTTCTTTATCATGCTAAGAGGAGCAGGAAAAAGCAAAAAATTTCAGAATTGCACCTTGCAATGCGGAGAAATTACTGTTTGTGCATTTACAATATTCATTGATTTTTGCCATTGAAAAACATCATGTTATTCATATACCAGAAATGTTTGAAGCTACTGACTGAATGAAAGGAGCTGACATCTCACGCTCTTTGAATCTTCTTTATCATGCTAAGAGGAGCAGGAAAAAGCAAAAAATTTCAGAATTGCACCTTGCAATGCGGAGAAATTACTGTTTGTGCATTTACAATATTCATTGATTTTTGCCATTGAAAAACGTCCAGAATTGATTGAAGCTACTGACTGAATGAAAGGAGCTGGCATCTCACTCTCTTTGAATCTTCTTTATCATGCTAAGAGGAGCAGGAAAAAGCAAAAAATTTCAGAATTGCACCTTGCAATGCGGAGAAATTACTGTTTGTGCATTTACAATATTCATTGATTTTTGCCATTGAAAAACATCATGTTATTCATATACCAGAAATGTTTGAAGCTACTGACTGAATGAAAGGAGCTGGCATCTCACTCTCTTTGAATCTTCTTTATCATGCTAAGAGGAGCAGGAAAAAGCAAAAAATTTCAGAATTGCACCTTGCAATGCGGAGAAATTACTGTTTGTGCATTTACAATATTCATTGATTTTTGCCATTGAAAAACATCATGTTATTCATATACCAGAAATGTTTGAAGCTACTGACTGAATGAAAGGAGCTGGCATCTCACTCTCTTTGAATCTTCTTTATCATGCTAAGAGGAGCAGGGAAAAGCAAAAAATTTCAGAATTGCACCTTGCAATGTGGAGAAATTACTGTTTGTGCATTTACAATATTCATTGATTTTTACCATTGAAAAACGTCCAGAAATGATTGAAGCTACTGACTGAATGAAAGTAGCTGGCATCTCACTCTCTTTGAATCTTCTTTATCATGCTAAGACGAGCAGGAAAAAGCAAAAAATTTCAGACTTGCACCTTGCAATGCGGAGAAATTACTGTTTGTGCATTTACAATATTCATTGATTTTTGCCATTGAAAAACATCATGTTATTCATATACCAGAAATGTTTGAAGCTACTGACTGAATGAAAGGAGCTGGCATCTCACTCTCTTTGAATCTTCTTTATCATGCTAAGAGGAGCAGGAAAAAGCAAAAAATTTCAGAATTGCACCTTGCAATGCGGAGAAATTACTGTTTGTGCATTTACAATATTCATTGATTTTTGCCATTGAAAAACGTCCTGAAATGATTGAAGCTACTGACTGAATGAAAGGAGCTGGCATCTCACTCTCTTTGAATCTTCTTTATCATGCTAAGAGGAGCAGGAAAAAGCAAAAAATTTCAGAATTGCACCTTGCAATGCGGAGAAATTACTGTTTGTGCATTTACAATATTCATTGATTTTTGCCATTGAAAAACGTCCAGAAATTATTGAAGCTACTGACTGAATGAAAGGAGCTGGCATCTCACTCTCTTTGAATCTTCTTTATCATGCTAAGAGGAGCAGGAAAAAGCAAAAAATTTCAGAATTGCACCTTGCAATGCGGAGAAATTACTGTTTGTGCATTTACAATATTCATTGATTTTTGCCATTGAAAAACATGTTATTCATATACCAGAAATGTTTGAAGCTACTGACTGAATGAAAGGAGCTGGCACCTCACTCTCTTTGAATCTTCTTTATCATGCTAAGAGGAGCAGGAAAAAGCAAAACATTTCAGAATTGCACCTTGCAATGTGGAGAAATTACTGTTTGTGCATTTACAATATTCATTGATTTTTACCATTGAAAAACGTCCAGAAATGATTGAAGCTACTGACTGAATGAAAGTAGCTGGCATCTCACTCTCTTTGAATCTTCTTTATCATGCTAAGACGAGCAGGAAAAAGCAAAAAATTTCAGACTTGCACCTTGCAATGCGGAGAAATTACTGTTTGTGCATTTACAATATTCATTGATTTTTGCCATTGAAAAACATCATGTTATTCATATACCAGAAATGTTTGAAGCTACTGACTGAATGAAAGGAGCTGGCATCTCACTCTCTTTGAATCTTCTTTATCATGCTAAGAGGAGCAGGAAAAAGCAAAAAATTTCAGAATTGCACCTTGCAATGCGGAGAAATTACTATTTGTGCATTTACAATATTCATTGATTTTTGCCATTGAAAAACGTCCAGAAATGATTGAAGCTACTGACTGAATGAAAGGAGCTGGCATCTCACTCTCTTTGAATCTTCTTTATCATGCTAAGAGGAGCAGGAAAAAGCAAAAAATTTCAGAATTGCACCTTGCAATGCGGAGAAATTACTGTTTGTGCATTTACAATATTCATTGATTTTTGCCATTGAAAAACGTCCAGAAATGATTGAAGCTACTGACTGAATGAAAGGAGCTGGCATCTCACTCTCTTTGAATCTTCTTTATCATGCTAAGAGGAGCAGGAAAAAGCAAAAAATTTCAGAATTGCACCTTGCAATGCGGAGAAATTACTGTTTGTGCATTTACAATATTCATTCATTTTTGCCATTGAAAAACATGTTATTCATATACCAGAAATGTTTGAAGCTACTGACTGAATGAAAGGAGCTGGCACCTCACTCTCTTTGAATCTTCTTTATCATGCTAAGAGGAGCGGGAAAAAGCAAAAAATTTCAGAATTGCACCTTGCAATGCGGAGAAATTACTGTTTGTGCATTTACAATATTCATTGATTTGTGCCATTGAAAAACGTCCAGAAATGATTGAAGGTACTGACTGAATGAAAGGAGCTGGCATCTCACTCTCTTTGAATCTTCTTTATCATGCTAAGAGGAGCAGGAAAAAGCAAAAAATTTCAGAATTGCACCTTGCAATGCGGAGAAATTACTGTTTGTGCATTTACAAAATTCATTGATTTTTGCCATTGAAAAAACGTCCAGAAATGATTGAAGCTACTGACTGAATGAAAGGAGCTGGCATCTCACTCTCTTTGAATCTTCTTTATCATGCTAAGAGGAGCAGGAAAAAGCAAAAAATTTCAGAATTGCACCTTGCAATGCGGAGAAATTACAGTTTGTGCATTTACAATATTCATTGATTTTTGCCATTGAGAAACGTCCAGAAATGATTGAAGCTACTGACTGAATGAAAGGAGCTGGCATCTCACTCTCTTTGAATCTTTATCATGCTAAGAGGAGCAGGAAAAAGCAAAAAATTTCAGAATTGCACCTTGCAATGCGGAGAAATTACTGTTTGTGCATTTACAATATTCATTGATTTTTGCCATTGAAAAACATCATGTTATTCATATACCAGAAATGTTTGAAGCTACTGACTGAATGAAAGGAGCTGGCATCTCACTCTCTTTGAATCTTCTTTATCATGCTAAGAGGAGCAGGAAAAAGCAAAAAATTTCAGAATTGCACCTTGCAATGTGGAGAAATTACTGTTTGTGCATTTACAATATTCATTGATTTTTACCATTGAAAAACGTCCAGAAATGATTGAAGCTACTGACTGAATGAAAGTAGCTGGCATCTCACTCTCTTTGAATCTTCTTTATCATGCTAAGAGGAGCAGGAAAAAGCAAAAAATTTCAGACTTGCACCTTGCAATGCGGATTAATTACTGTTTGTGCATTTACAATATTCATTGATTTTTGCCATTGAAAAACATCATGTTATTGATATACCAGAAATGTTTGAAGCTACTGACTGAATGAAAGGAGCTGGCATCTCACTCTCTTTGAATCTTCTTTATCATGCTAAGAGGAGCAGGAAAAAGCAAAAAATTTCAGAATTGCACCTTGCAATGCGGAGAAATTACTGTTTGTGCATTTACAATATTCATTGATTTTTTCCATTGAAAAACATCATGTTATTCATATACCAGAAATGTTTGAAGCTACTGACTGAATGAAAGGAGCTGGCATCTCAATCTCTTTGAATCTTCTTTATCATGCTAAGAGGAGCAGGAAAAAGCAAAAAACTTCAGAATTGCACCTTGCAATGTGGAGAAATTACTGTTTGTGCATTTACAATATTCATTGATTTTTACCATTGAAAAACGTCCAGAAATGATTGAAGCTACTGACTGAATGAAAGTAGCTGGCATCTCACTCTCTTTGAATCTTCTTTATCATGCTAAGAGGAGCAGGAAAAAGCAAAAAATTTCAGACTTGCACCTTGCAATGCGGAGAAATTACTGTTTGTGCATTTACAATATTCATTGATTTTTGCCATTGAAAAACATCATGTTATTCATATACCAGAAATGTTTGAAGCTACTGACTGAATGAAAGGAGCTGGCATCTCACTCTCTTTGAATCTTCTTTATCATGCTAAGAGGAGCAGGAAAAAGCAAAAAATTTCAGAATTGCACCTTGCAATGCGGAGAAATTACTGTTTGTGCATTTACAATATTCATTGATTTTTGCCATTGAAAAACATCATGTTATTCATATACCAGAAATGTTTGAAGCTACTGACTGAATGAAAGGAGCTGATATCTCACTCTCTTTGAATCTTCTTTATCATGCTAAGAGGAGCAGGAAAAAGCAAAAAATTTCAGAATTGCACCTTGCAATGCGGAGAAATTACTGTTTGTGCATTTACAATATTCATTGATTTTTGCCATTGAAAAACGTCCAGAAATGATTGAAGCTACTGACTGAATGAAAGGAGCTGGCATCTCACTCTCTTTGAATCATGCTAAGAGGAGCAGGAAAAAGCAAAAAATTTCAGAATTGCACCTTGCAATGCGGAGAAATTACTGTTTGTGCATTTACAATATTCATTGATTTTTGCCATTGAAAAACATCATGTTATTCATATACCAGAAATGTTTGAAGCTACTGACTGAATGAAAGGAGCTGGCATCTCACTCTCTTTGAATCTTCTTTATCATGCTAAGAGGAGCAGGAAAAAGCAAAAAATTTTAGAATTGCACCTTGCAATGTGGAGAAATTACTGTTTGTGCATTTACAATATTCATTGATTTTTACCATTGAAAAACGTCCAGAAATGATTGAAGCTGCTGACTGAATGAAAGTAGCTGGCATCTCACTCTCTTTGAATCTTCTTTATCATGCTAAGAGGAGCAGGAAAAAGCAAAAAATTTCAGACTTGCACCTTGCAATGCGGAGAAATTACTGTTTGTGCATTTACAATATTCATTGATTTTTGCCATTGAAAAACATCATGTTATTCATATACCAGAAATGTTTGAAGCTACTGACTGAATGAAAGGAGCTGGCATCTCACTCTCTTTGAATCTTCTTTATCATGCTAAGAGGAGCAGGAAAAAGCAAAAAATTTCAGAATTGCACCTTGCAATGCGGAGAAATTACTGTTTGTGCATTTACAATATTCATTGATTTTTGTCATTGAAAAACGTCCAGAAATGATTGAAGCTACTGACTGAATGAAAGGAGCTGGCATCTCACTCTCTTTGAATCTTCTTTATCATGCTAAGAGGAGCAGGAAAAAGCAAAAAATTTCAGAATTGCACCTTGCAATGCGGAGAAATTACTGTTTGTGCATTTACAATATTCATTGATTTTTGCCATTGAAAAACGTCCAGAAATGATTGAAGCTACTGACTGAATGAAAGGAGCTGGCATCTCACTCTCTTTGAATCTTCTTTATCATGCTAAGAGGAGCAGTAAAAAGCAAAAAATTTCAGAATTGCACCTTGCAATGCGGAGAAATTACTGTTTGTGCATTTACAATATTCATTGATTTTTGCCATTGAAAAACATGTTATTCATATACCAGAAATGTTTGAAGCTACTGACTGAATGAAAGGAGCTGGCACCTCAATCTCTTTGAATCTTCTTTATCATGCTAAGAGGAGCGGGAAAAAGCAAAAAATTTCAGAATTGCACCTTGCAATGCGGAGAAATTACTGTTTGTGCATTTACAATATTCATTGATTTTTGCCATTGAAAAACGTCCAGAAATGATTGAAGGTACTGACTGAATGAAAGGAGCTGGCATCTCACTCTCTTTGAATCTTCTTTATTATGCTAAGAGGAGCAGGAAAAAGCAAAAAATTTCAGAATTGCACCTTGCAATGCGGAGAAATTACTGTTTGTGCATTTACAATATTCATTGATTTTTGCCATTGAAAAACGTCCAGAAATGATTGAAGCTACTGACTGAATGAAAGGAGCTGGCATCTCACTCTCTTTGAATCTTCTTTATCATGCTAAGAGGAGCAGGAAAAAGCAAAAAATTTCAGAATTGCACCTTGCAATGCGGAGAAATTACTGTTTGTGCATTTACAATATTCATTGATTTTTGCCATTGAAAAACATCCAGAAATGATTGAAGCTACTGACTGAATGAAAGGAGCTGGCATCTCACTCTCTTTGAATCTTCTTTATCATGCTAAGAGGAGCAGGAAAAAGCAAAAAATTTCAGAATTGCACCTTGCAATGCGGAGAAATTACTGTTTGTGCATTTACAATATTCATTGATTTTTGCCATTGAAAAACATCATGTTATTCATATACCAGAAATGTTTGAAGCTACTGACTGAATGAAAGGAGCTGGCATCTCACTCTCTTTGAATCTTCTTTATCATGCTAAGAGGAGCAGGAAAAAGCAAAAAATTTCAGAATTGCACCTTGCAATGCGGAGAAATTACTGTTTGTGCATTTACAATATTCATTGATTTTTGCCATTGAAAAACATAATGTTATTCATATACCAGAAATGTTTGAAGCTACTGACTGAATGAAAGGAGCTGGCATCTCAATCTCTTTGAATCTTCTTTATCATGCTAAGAGGAGCATGAAAAAGCAAAAAATTTCAGAATTGCACCTTGCAATGTGGAGAAATTACTGTTTGTGCATTTACAATATTCATTGATTTTTACCATTGAAAAACGTCCAGAAATGATTGAAGCTACTGACTGAATGAAAGTAGCTGGCATCTCACTCTCTTTGAATCTTCTTTATCATGCTAAGAGGAGCAGAAAAAAGCAAAAAATTTCAGACTTGCACCTTGCAATGCGGAGAAATTACAGTTTGTGCATTTACAATATTCATTGATTTTTGCCATTGAAAAACGTCCAGAAATGATTGAAGCTACTGACTGAATGAAAGGAGCTGGCATCTCACTCTCTTTGAATCTTCTTTATCATGCTAAGAGGAGCAGGAAAAAGCAAAAAATTTCAGAATTGCACCTTGCAATGCGGAGAAATTACTGTTTGTGCATTTACAATATTCGTTGATTTTTGCCATTGAAAAACGTCCAGAAATGATTGAAACTACTGACTGAATGAAAGGAGCTGGCATCTCACTCTCTTTGAATCTTCTTTATCATGCTAAGAGGAGCAGGAAAAAGCAAAAAATTTCAGAATTGCACCTTGCAATGCGGAGAATTTACTGTTTGTGCATTTACAATATTCATTGATTTTTGCCATTGAAAAACATGTTATTCATATACCAGAAATGTTTGAAGCTCCTGACTGAATGAAAGGAGCTGGCACCTCACTCTCTTTGAATCTTCTTTATCATGCTAAGAGGAGCAGGAAAAAGCAAAAAATTTCAGAATTGCACCTTGCAATGCGGAGAAATTACTGTTTGTGCATTTACAATATTCATTGATTTTTGCCATTGAAAAACATCATGTTATTCATATACCAGAAATGTTTGAAGCTACTGACTGAATGAAAGTAGCTGGCATCTCACTCTCTTTGAATCTTCTTTATCATGCTAAGAGGAGCAGAAAAAAGCAAAAAATTTCAGACTTGCACCTTGCAATGCGGAGAAATTACTGTTTGTGCATTTACAATATTCATTGATTTTTGCCATTGAAAAACATCATGTTATTCATATACCAGAAATGTTTGAAGCTACTGACTGAATGAAAGGAGCTGGCATCTCACTCTCTTTGAATCTTCTTTATCATGCTAAGAGGAGCAGGAAAAAGCAAAAAATTTCAGAATTGCACCTTGCAATGCGGAGAAATTACTGTTTGTGCATTTACAATATTCATTGATTTTTGCCATTGAAAAACGTCCAGAAATGATTGAAGGTACTGACTGAATGAAAGGAGCTGGCATCTCACTCTCTTTGAATCTTCTTTATCATGCTAAGAGGAGCAGGAAAAAGCAAAAAATTTCAGAATTGCAACTTGCAATGCGGAGAAATTACTGTTTGTGCATTTACAATATTCATTGATTTTTGCCATTGAAAAACGTCCAGAAATGATTGAAGCTACTGACTGAATGAAAGGAGCTGGCATCTCACTCTCTTTGAATCTTCTTTATCATGCTAAGTGGAGCAGGAAAAAGCAAAAAATTTCAGAATTGCACCTTGCAATGCGGAGAAATTACAGTTTGTGCATTTACAATATTCATTGATTTTTGCCATTGAAAAACGTCCAGAAATGATTGAAGCTACTGACTGAATGAAAGGAGCTGGCATCTCACTCTCTTTGAATCTTCTTTATCATGCTAAGAGGAGCAGGAAAAAGCAAAAAATTTCAGAATTGCACCTTGCAATGCGGAGAAATTACTGTTTGTGCATTTACAATATTCGTTGATTTTTGCCATTGAAAAACGTCCAGAAATGATTGAAACTACTGACTGAATGAAAGGAGCTGGCATCTCACTCTCTTTGAATCTTCTTTATCATGCTAAGAGGAGCAGGAAAAAGCAAAAAATTTCAGAATTGCACCTTGCAATGCGGAGAAATTACTGTTTGTGCATTTACAATATTCATTGATTTTTGCCATTGAAAAATGTCCAGAAATGATTGAAGCTACTGACTGAATGAAAGGAGCTGGCATCTCACTCTCTTTGAATCTTCTTTATCATGCTAAGAGGAGCAGGAAAAAGCAAAAAATTTCAGAATTGCGCCTTGCAATGCGGAGAAATTACTGTTTGTGCATTTACAAAATTCATTGATTTTTGCCATTGAAAAACATCATGTTATTCATATACCAGAAATGATTGAAGCTACTGACTGAAGGAAAGGAGCTGGCATCTCACTCTCTTTGAATCTTCTTTATCATGCTAAGAGGAGCAGGAAAAAGCAAAAAATTTCAGAATTGCACCTTGCAATGCGGAGAATTTACTGTTTGTGCATTTACAATATTCATTGATTTTTGCCATTGAAAAACGTCCAGAAATGATTGAAGCTACTGACTGAATGAAAGGAGCTGGCATCTCACTCTCTTTGAATCTTCTTTATCATGCTAAGAGGAGCAGGAAAAAGCAAAAAATTTCAGAATTGCACCTTGCAATGCGGAGAAATTACAGTTTGTGCATTTACAATATTCATTGATTTTTGCCATTGAAAAACGTCCAGAAATGATTGAAGCTACTGACTGAATGAAAGGAGCTGGCATCTCACTCTCTTTGAATCTTCTTTATCATGCTAAGAGGAGCAGGAAAAAGCAAAAAATTTCAGAATTGCACCTTGCAATGCGGAGAAATTACTGTTTGTGCATTTACAATATTCGTTGATTTTTGCCATTGAAAAACGTCCAGAAATGATTGAAGCTACTGACTGAATGAAAGGAGCTGGCATCTCACTCTCTTTGAATCTTCTTTATCATGCTAAGAGGAGCAGGAAAAAGCAAAAAATTTCAGAATTGCACCTTGCAATGCGGAGAAATTACTGTTTGTGCATTTACAATATTCATTGATTTTTGCCATTGAAAAACATCATGTTATTCATATACCAGAAATGTTTGAAGCTACTGACTGAATGAAAGGAGCTGGCATCTCACTCTCTTTGAATCTTCTTTATCATGCTAAGAGGAGCAGGAAAAAGCAAAAAATTTCAGAATTGCACCTTGCAATGCGGAGAAATTACTGTTTGTGCATTTACAATATTCATTGATTTTTGCCATTGAAAAACGTCCAGAAATGATTGAAGGTACTGACTGAATGAAAGGAGCTGGCATCTCACTCTCTTTGAATCTTCTTTATCATGCTAAGAGGAGCAGGAAAAAGCAAAAAATTTCAGAATTGCAACTTGCAATGCGGAGAAATTACTGTTTGTGCATTTACAATATTCATTGATTTTTGCCATTGAAAAACGTCCAGAAATGATTGAAGCTACTGACTGAATGAAAGGAGCTGGCATCTCACTCTCTTTGAATCTTCTTTATCATGCTAAGTGGAGCAGGAAAAAGCAAAAAATTTCAGAATTGCACCTTGCAATGCGGAGAAATTACAGTTTGTGCATTTACAATATTCATTGATTTTTGCCATTGAAAAACGTCCAGAAATGATTGAAGCTACTGACTGAATGAAAGGAGCTGGCATCTCACTCTCTTTGAATCTTCTTTATCATGCTAAGAGGAGCAGGAAAAAGCAAAAAATTTCAGAATTGCACCTTGCAATGCGGAGAAATTACTGTTTGTGCATTTACAATATTCGTTGATTTTTGCCATTGAAAAACGTCCAGAAATGATTGAAGCTACTGACTGAATGAAAGGAGCTGGCATCTCACTCTCTTTGAATCTTCTTTATCATGCTAAGAGGAGCAGGAAAAAGCAAAAAATTTCAGAATTGCACCTTGCAATGCAGAGAAATTACAGTTTGTGCATTTACAATATTCATTGATTTTTGCCATTGAAAAACGTCCAGAAATGATTGAAGCTACTGACTGAATGAAAGGAGCTGGCATCTCACTCTCTTTGAATCTTCTTTATCATGCTAAGAGGAGCAGGAAAAAGCAAAAAATTTCAGAATTGCACCTTGCAATGCGGAGAATTTACTGTTTGTGCATTTACAATATTCATTGATTTTTGCCATTGAAAAACATGTTATTCATATACCAGAAATGTTTGAAGCTCCTGACTGAATGAAAGGAGCTGGCACCTCACTCTCTTTGAATCTTCTTTATCATGCTAAGAGGAGCAGGAAAAAGCAAAAAATTTCAGAATTGCACCTTGCAATGCGGAGAAATTACTGTTTGTGCATTTACAATATTCATTGATTTTTGCCATTGAAAAACGTCCAGAAATGATTGAAGCTACTGACTGAATGAAAGGAGCTGGCATCTCACTCTCTTTGAATCTTCTTTATCATGCTAAGAGGAGCAGGAAAAAGCAAAAAATTTCAGAATTGCGCTTTGCAATGCGGAGAAATTACTGTTTGTGCATTTACAAAATTCATTGATTTTTGCCATTGAAAAACATCATGTTATTCATATACCAGAAATGATTGAAGCTACTGACTGAAGGAAAGGAGCTGGCATCTCACTCTCTTTGAATCTTCTTTATCATGCTAAGAGGAGCAGGAAAAAGCAAAAAATTTCAGAATTGCACCTTGCAATGTGGAGAATTTACTGTTTGTGCATTTACAATATTCATTGATTTTTGCCATTGAAAAACGTCCAGAAATGATTGAAGCTACTGACTGAATGAAAGGAGCTGGCATCTCACTCTCTTTGAATCTTCTTTATCATGCTAAGAGGAGCAGGAAAAAGCAAAAAATTTCAGAATTGCACCTTGCAATGCGGAGAAATTACAGTTTGTGCATTTACAATATTCATTGATTTTTGCCATTGAAAAACGTCCAGAAATGATTGAAGCTACTGACTGAATGAAAGGAGCTGGCATCTCACTCTCTTTGAATCTTCTTTATCATGCTAAGAGGAGCAGGAAAAAGCAAAAAATTTCAGAATTGCACCTTGCAATGCGGAGAAATTACTGTTTGTGAATTTACAATATTCGTTGATTTTTGCCATTGAAAAACGTCCAGAAATGATTGAAGCTACTGACTGAATGAAAGGAGCTGGCATCTCACTCTCTTTGAATCTTCTTTATCATGCTAAGAGGAGCAGGAAAAAGCAAAAAATTTCAGAATTGCACCTTGCAATGCGGAGAAATTACTGTTTGTGCATTTACAATATTCATTGATTTTTGCCATTGAAAAACATGTTATTCATATACCAGAAATGTTTGAAGCTCCTGACTGAATGAAAGGAGCTGGCACCTCACTCTCTTTGAATCTTCTTTATCATGCTAAGAGGAGCAGGAAAAAGCAAAAAATTTCAGAATTGCACCTTGCAATGCGGAGAAATTACTGTTTGTGCATTTACAATATTCATTGATTTTTGCCATTGAAAAACGTCCAGAAATGATTGTAGCTACTGACTGAATGAAAGGAGCTGGCATCTCACTCTCCTTGAATATTCTTTATCATGCTAAGAGGAGCAGGAAAAAGCAAAAAATTTCAGAATTGCACCTTGCAATGCGGAGAAATTACTGTTTGTGCATTTACAATATTCATTGATTTTTGCCATTGAAAAATGTCCAGAAATGATTGAAGCTACTGACTGAATGAAAGGAGCTGGCATCTCACTCTCTTTGAATCTTCTTTATCATGCTAAGAGGAGCAGGAAAAAGCAAAAAATTTCAGAATTGCACCTTGCAATGCGGAGAAATTACTGTTTGTGCATTTACAATATTCGTTGATTTTTGCCATTGAAAAACGTCCAGAAATGATTGAAGCTACTGACTGAATGAAAGGAGCTGGCATCTCACTCTCTTTGAATCTTCTTTATCATGCTAAGAGGAGCAGGAAAAAGCAAAAAATTTCAGAATTGCACCTTGCAATGCGGAGAATTTACTGTTTGTGCATTTACAATATTCATTGATTTTTGCCATTGAAAAACATGTTATTCATATACCAGAAATGTTTGAAGCTCCTGACTGAATGAAAGGAGCTGGCACCTCACTCTCTTTGAATCTTCTTTATCATGCTAAGAGGAGCAGGAAAAAGCAAAAAATTTCAGAATTGCACCTTGCAATGCGGAGAAATTACTGTTTGTGCATTTACAATATTCATTGATTTTTGCCATTGAAAAACGTCCAGAAATGATTGAAGCTACTGACTGAATGAAAGGAGCTGGCATCTCACTCTCTTTGAATCTTCTTTATCATGCTAAGAGGAGCAGGAAAAAGCAAAAAATTTCAGAATTGCACCTTGCAATGCGGAGAAATTACTGTTTGTGCATTTACAATATTCATTGATTTTTGCCATTGAAAAATGTCCAGAAATGATTGAAGCTACTGACTGAATGAAAGGAGCTGGCATCTCACTCTCTTTGAATCTTCTTTATCATGCTAAGAGGAGCAGGAAAAAGCAAAAAATTTCAGAATTGCGCCTTGCAATGCGGAGAAATTACTGTTTGTGCATTTACAATATTCATTGATTTTTGCCATTGAAAAACATCATGTTATTCATATACCAGAAATGATTGAAGCTACTGACTGAAGGAAAGGAGCTGGCATCTCACTCTCTTTGAATCTTCTTTATCATGCTAAGAGGAGCAGGAAAAAGCAAAAAATTTCAGAATTGCACCTTGCAATGCGGAGAATTTACTGTTTGTGCATTTACAATATTCATTGATTTTTGCCATTGAAAAACGTCCAGAAATGATTGAAGCTACTGACTGAATGAAAGGAGCTGGCATCTCACTCTCTTTGAATCTTCTTTATCATGCTAAGAGGAGCAGGAAAAAGCAAAAAATTTCAGAATTGCACCTTGCAATGCGGAGAAATTACAGTTTGTGCATTTACAATATTCATTGATTTTTGCCATTGAAAAACGTCCAGAAATGATTGAAGCTACTGACTGAATGAAAGGAGCTGGCATCTCACTCTCTTTGAATCTTCTTTATCATGCTAAGAGGAGCAGGAAAAAGCAAAAAATTTCAGAATTGCACCTTGCAATGCGGAGAAATTACTGTTTGTGCATTTACAATATTCGTTGATTTTTGCCATTGAAAAACGTCCAGAAATGATTGAAGCTACTGACTGAATGAAAGGAGCTGGCATCTCACTCTCTTTGAATCTTCTTTATCATGCTAAGAGGAGCAGGAAAAAGCAAAAAATTTCAGAATTGCACCTTGCAATGCGGAGAAATTACTGTTTGTGCATTTACAATATTCATTGATTTTTGCCATTGAAAAACATCATGTTATTCATATACCAGAAATGTTTGAAGCTACTGACTGAATGAAAGGAGCTGGCATCTCACTCTCTTTGAATCTTCTTTATCATGCTAAGAGGAGCAGGAAAAAGCAAAAAATTTCAGAATTGCACCTTGCAATGTGGAGAAATTACTGTTTGTGCATTTACAATATTCATTGATTTTTGCCATTGAAAAACGTCCAGAAATGATTGAAGGTACTGACTGAATGAAAGGAGCTGGCATCTCACTCTCTTTGAATCTTCTTTATCATGCTAAGAGGAGCAGGAAAAAGCAAAAAATTTCAGAATTGCAACTTGCAATGCGGAGAAATTACTGTTTGTGCATTTACAATATTCATTGATTTTTGCCATTGAAAAACGTCCAGAAATGATTGAAGCTACTGACTGAATGAAAGGAGCTGGCATCTCACTCTCTTTGAATCTTCTTTATCATGCTAAGAGGAGCAGGAAAAAGCAAAAAATTTCAGAATTGCACCTTGCAATGCGGAGAAATTACTGTTTGTACATTTACAATATTCATTGATTTTTGCCATTGAAAAATGTCCAGAAATGATTGAAGCTACTGACTGAATGAAAGGAGCTGGCATCTCACTCTCTTTGAATCTTCTTTATCATGCTAAGAGGAGCAGGAAAAAGCAAAAAATTTCAGAATTGCGCCTTGCAATGCGGAGAAATTACTGTTTGTGCATTTACAAAATTCATTGATTTTTGCCATTGAAAAACATCATGTTATTCATATACCAGAAATGATTGAAGCTACTGACTGAAGGAAAGGAGCTGGCATCTCACTCTCTTTGAATCTTCTTTATCATGCTAAGAGGAGCAGGAAAAAGCAAAAAATTTCAGAATTGCACCTTGCAATGCGGAGAATTTACTGTTTGTGCATTTACAATATTCATTGATTTTTGCCATTGAAAAACGTCCAGAAATGATTGAAGCTACTGACTGAATGAAAGGAGCTGGCATCTCACTCTCTTTGAATCTTCTTTATCATGCTAAGAGGAGCAGGAAAAAGCAAAAAATTTCAGAATTGCACCTTGCAATGCGGAGAAATTACAGTTTGTGCATTTACAATATTCATTGATTTTTGCCATTGAAAAACGTCCAGAAATGATTGAAGCTACTGACTGAATGAAAGGAGCTGGCATCTCACTCTCTTTGAATCATCTTTATCATGCTAAGAGGAGCAGGAAAAAGCAAAAAATTTCAGAATTGCACCTTGCAATGCGGAGAAATTACTGTTTGTGAATTTACAATATTCGTTGATTTTTGCCATTGAAAAACGTCCAGAAATGATTGAAGCTACTGACTGAATGAAAGGAGCTGGCATCTCACTCTCTTTGAATCTTCTTTATCATGCTAAGAGGAGCAGGAAAAAGCAAAAAATTTCAGAATTGCACCTTGCAATGCGGAGAAATTACAGTTTGTGCATTTACAATATTCATTGATTTTTGCCATTGAAAAACGTCCAGAAATGATTGAAGCTACTGACTGAATGAAAGGAGCTGGCATCTCACTCTCTTTGAATCTTCTTTATCATGCTAAGAGGAGCAGGAAAAAGCAAAAAATTTCAGAATTGCACCTTGCAATGCGGAGAAATTACTGTTTGTGCATTTACAATATTCATTGATTTTTGCCATTGAAAAACATGTTATTCATATACCAGAAATGTTTGAAGCTCCTGACTGAATGAAAGGAGCTGGCACCTCACTCTCTTTGAATCTTCTTTATCATGCTAAGAGGAGCAGGAAAAAGCAAAAAATTTCAGAATTGCACCTTGCAATGCGGAGAAATTACTGTTTGTGCATTTACAATATTCATTGATTTTTGCCATTGAAAAACGTCCAGAAATGATTGTAGCTACTGACTGAATGAAAGGAGCTGGCATCTCACTCTCCTTGAATCTTCTTTATCATGCTAAGAGGAGCAGGAAAAAGCAAAAAATTTCAGAATTGCACCTTGCAATGCGGAGAAATTACTGTTTGTGCATTTACAATATTCATTGATTTTTGCCATTGAAAAATGTCCAGAAATGATTGAAGCTACTGACTGAATGAAAGGAGCTGGCATCTCACTCTCTTTGAATCTTCTTTATCATGCTAAGAGGAGCAGGAAAAAGCAAAAAATTTCAGAATTGCGCCTTGCAATGCGGAGAAATTACTGTTTGTGCATTTACAAAATTCATTGATTTTTGCCATTGAAAAACATCATGTTATTCATATACCAGAAATGATTGAAGCTACTGACTGAAGGAAAGGAGCTGGCATCTCACTCTCTTTGAATCTTCTTTATCATGCTAAGAGGAGCAGGAAAAAGCAAAAAATTTCAGAATTGCCCCTTGCAATGCGGAGAAATTACTGTTTGTGCATTTACAATATTCATTGATTTTTGCGATTGAAAAACATCATGTTATTCATATACCAGAAATGATTGAAGCTACTGACTGAATGAAAGGAGCTGGAATCTCACTCTCTTTGAATCTTCTTTATCATGCTAAGAGGAGCAGGAAAAAGCAAAAAATTTCAGAATTGCACCTTGCAATGCGGAGAAATTACAGTTTGTGCATTTACAATATTCATTGATTTTTGCCATTGAAAAATGTCCAGAAATGATTGAAGCTACTGACTGAATGAAAGGAGCTGGCATCTCACTCTCTTTGAATCTTCTTTATCATGCTAAGAGGAGCAGGAAAAAGCAAAAAATTTCAGAATTGCACCTTGCAATGCGGAGAAATTACTGTTTGTGCATTTACAATATTCATTGATTTTTGCCATTGAAAAACGTCCAGAAATGATTGAAGGTACTGACTGAATGAAAGGAGCTGGCATCTCACTCTCTTTGAATCTTCTTTATCATGCTAAGAGGAGCAGGAAAAAGCAAAAAATTTCAGAATTGCACCTTGCAATGCGGAGAAATTACTGTTTGTGCATTTACAATATTCATTGATTTTTGCCATTGAAAAACGTCCAGAAATGATTGAAGCTACTGACTGAATGAAAGGAGCTGGCATCTCACTCTCTTTGAATCTTCTTTATCATGCTAAGAGGAGCAGGAAAAAGCAAAAAATTTCAGAATTGCACCTTGCAATGCGGAGAAATTACTGTTTGTGCATTTACAATATTCATTGATTTTTGCCATTGAAAAATGTCCAGAAATGATTGAAGCTACTGACTGAATGAAAGGAGCTGGCATCTCACTCTCTTTGAATCTTCTTTATCATGCTAAGAGGAGCAGGAAAAAGCAAAAAATTTCAGAATTGCGCCTTGCAATGCGGAGAAATTACTGTTTGTGCATTTACAAAATTCATTGATTTTTGCCATTGAAAAACATCATGTTATTCATATACCAGAAATGATTGAAGCTACTGACTGAAGGAAAGGATCTGGCATCTCACTCTCTTTGAATCTTCTTTATCATGCTTAGAGGAGCAGGAAAAAGCAAAAAATTTCAGAATTGCACCTTGCAATGCGGAGAAATTACTGTTTGTGCATTTACAATATTCATTGATTTTTGCCATTGAAAAACGTCCAGAAATGATTGAAGCTACTGACTGAATGAAAGGAGCTGGCATCTCACTCTCTTTGAATCTTCTTTATCATGCTAAGAGGAGCAGGAAAAAGCAAAAAATTTCAGAATTGCACCTTGCAATGCGGAGAAATTACTGTTTGTGCATTTACAATATTCATTGATTTTTGCGATTGAAAAACATCATGTTATTCATATACCAGAAATGATTGAAGCTACTGACTGAATGAAAGGAGCTGGCATCTCACTCTCTTTGAATCTTCTTTATCATGCTAAGAGGAGCAGGAAAAAGTAAAAAATTTCAGAATTGCACCTTGCAATGCGGAGAAATTACTGTTTGTGCATTTACAATATTCATTGATTTTTGCCATTGAAAAACATCCAGAAATGATTGAAGCTACTGACTGAATTAAAGGAGCTGGCATCTCACTCTCTTTGAATCTTCTTTATCATGCTAAGAGGAGCAGGAAAAAGCAAAAAATTTCAGAATTGCACCTTGCAATGCGGAGAAATTACTGTTTGTGCATTTACAATATTCATTGATTTTTGCTATTGAAAAACATCATGTTATTCATATACCAGAAATGATTGAAGCTACTGACTGAATGAAAGGAGCTGGCATCTCACTCTCTTTGAATCTTCTTTATCATGCTAAGAGGAGCAGGAAAAAGCAAAAAATTTCAGAATTGCACCTTGCAATGCGGAGAAATAACTGTTTGTGAATTTACAATATTCGTTGATTTTTGCCATTGAAAAACGTCCAGAAATGATTGAAGCTACTGACTGAATGAAAGGAGCTGGCATCTCACTCTCTTTGAATCTTCTTTATCATGCTAAGAGGAGCAGGAAAAAGCAAAAAATTTCAGAATTGCACCTTGCAATGCGGAGAAATTACAGTTTGTGCATTTACAATATTCATTGATTTTTGCCATTGAAAAACGTCCAGAAATGATTGAAGCTACTGACTGAATGAAAGGAGCTGGCATCTCACTCTCTTTGAATCTTCTTTATCATGCTAAGAGGAGCAGGAAAAAGCAAAAAATTTCAGAATTGCACCTTGCAATGCGGAGAAATTACTGTTTGTGCATTTACAATATTCATTGATTTTTGCCATTGAAAAACATGTTATTCATATACCAGAAATGTTTGAAGCTCCTGACTGAATGAAAGGAGCTGGCACCTCACTCTCTTTGAATCTTCTTTATCATGCTAAGAGGAGCAGGAAAAAGCAAAAAATTTCAGAATTGCACCTTGCAATGCGGAGAAATTACTGTTTGTGCATTTACAATATTCATTGATTTTTGCCATTGAAAAACGTCCAGAAATGATTGTAGCTACTGACTGAATGAAAGGAGCTGGCATCTCACTCTCCTTGAATCTTCTTTATCATGCTAAGAGGAGCAGGAAAAAGCAAAAAATTTCAGAATTGCACCTTGCAATGCGGAGAAATTACTGTTTGTGCATTTACAATATTCATTGATTTTTGCCATTGAAAAATGTCCAGAAATGATTGAAGCTACTGACTGAATGAAAGGAGCTGGCATCTCACTCTCTTTGAATCTTCTTTATCATGCTAAGAGGAGCAGGAAAAAGCAAAAAATTTCAGAATTGCGCCTTGCAATGCGGAGAAATTACTGTTTGTGCATTTACAAAATTCATTGATTTTTGCCATTGAAAAACATCATGTTATTCATATACCAGAAATGATTGAAGCTACTGACTGAAGGAAAGGAGCTGGCATCTCACTCTCTTTGAATCTTCTTTATCATGCTAAGAGGAGCAGGAAAAAGCAAAAAATTTCAGAATTGCACCTTGCAATGCGGAGAAATTACTGTTTGTGCATTTACAATATTCATTGATTTTTGCGATTGAAAAGCATCATGTTATTCATATACCAGAAATGATTGAAGCTACTGACTGAATGAAAGGAGCTGGCATCTCACTCTCTTTGAATCTTCTTTATCATGCTAAGATGAGCAGGAAAAAGCAAAAAATTTCAGAATTGCACCTTGCAATGCGGAGAAATTACAGTTTGTGCATTTACAATATTCATTGATTTTTGCCATTGAAAAACGTCCAGAAATGATTGAAGCTACTGACTGAATTAAAGGAGCTGGCATCTCACTCTCTTTGAATCTTCTTTATCATGCTAAGAGGAGCAGGAAAAAGCAAAAAATTTCAGAATTGCACCTTGCAATGCGGAGAAATTACTGTTTGTGCATTTACAATATTCATTGATTTTTGCCATTGAAAAACGTCCAGAAATGATTGAAGGTACTGACTGAATGAAAGGAGCTGGCATCTCACTCTCTTTGAATCTTCTTTATCATGCTAAGAGGAGCAGGAAAAAGCAAAAAATTTCAGAATTGCACCTTGCAATGCGGAGAAATTACTGTTTGTGCATTTACAATATTCATTGATTTTTGCCATTGAAAAACGTCCAGAAATGATTGAAGCTACTGACTGAATGAAAGGAGCTGGCATCTCACTCTCTTTGAATCTTCTTTATCATGCTAAGAGGAGCAGGAAAAAGCAAAAAATTTCAGAATTGCACCTTGCAATGCGGAGAAATTACTGTTTGTGCATTTACAATATTCATTGATTTTTGCCATTGAAAAATGTCCAGAAATGATTGAAGCTACTGACTGAATGAAAGGAGCTGGCATCTCACTCTCTTTGAATCTTCTTTATCATGCTAAGAGGAGCAGGAAAAAGCAAAAAATTTCAGAATTGCGCCTTGCAATGCGGAGAAATTACTGTTTGTGCATTTACAAAATTCATTGATTTTTGCCATTGAAAAACATCATGTTATTCATATACCAGAAATGATTGAAGCTACTGACTGAAGGAAAGGATCTGGCATCTCACTCTCTTTGAATCTTCTTTATCATGCTTAGAGGAGCAGGAAAAAGCAAAAAAATTCAGAATTGCACCTTGCAATGCGGAGAAATTACTGTTTGTGCATTTACAATATTCATTGATTTTTGCCATTGAAAAACGTCCAGAAATGATTGAAGCTACTGACTGAATGAAAGGAGCTGGCATCTCACTCTCTTTGAATCTTCTTTATCATGCTAAGAGGAGCAGGAAAAAGCAAAAAATTTCAGAATTGCACCTTGCAATGCGGAGAAATTACTGTTTGTGCATTTACAATATTCATTGATTTTTGCGATTGAAAAACATCATGTTATTCATATACCAGAAATGATTGAAGCTACTGACTGAATGAAAGGAGCTGGCATCTCACTCTCTTTGAATCTTCTTTATCATGCTAAGAGGAGCAGGAAAAAGTAAAAAATTTCAGAATTGCACCTTGCAATGCGGAGAAATTACTGTTTGTGCATTTACAATATTCATTGATTTTTGCCATTGAAAAACATCCAGAAATGATTGAAGCTACTGACTGAATGAAAGGAGCTGGCATCTCACTCTCTTTGAATCTTCTTTATCATGCTAAGAGGAGCAGGAAAAAGCAAAAAATTTCAGAATTGCACCTTGCAATGCGGAGAAATTACTGTTTGTGCATTTACAATATTCATTGATTTTTGCTATTGAAAAACATCATGTTATTCATATACCAGAAATGATTGAAGCTACTGACTGAATGAAAGGAGCTGGCATCTCACTCTCTTTGAATCTTCTTTATCATGCTAAGAGGAGCAGGAAAAAGCAAAAAATTTCAGAATTGCACCTTGCAATGCGGAGAAATTACAGTTTGTGCATTTACAATATTCATTGATTTTTGCCATTGAAAAACGTCCAGAAATGATTGAAGCTACTGACTGAATGAAAGGAGCTGGCATCTCACTCTCTTTGAATCTTCTTTATCATGCTAAGAGGAGCAGGAAAAAGCAAAAAATTTCAGAATTGCACCTTGCAATGCGGAGAAATTACTGTTTGTGCATTTACAATATTCATTGATTTTTGCCATTGAAAAACGTCCAGAAATGATTGAAGGTACTGACTGAAGGAAAGGAGCTGGCATCTCACTCTCTTTGAATCTTCTTTATCATGCTAAGAGGAGCAGGAAAAAGCAAAAAATTTCAGAATTGCGCCTTGCAATGCGGAGAAATTACTGTTTGTGCATTTACAAAATTCATTGATTTTTGCCATTGAAAAACATCATGTTATTCATATACCAGAAATGATTGAAGCTACTGACTGAAGGAAAGGAGCTGGCATCTCACTCTCTTTGAATCTTCTTTATCATGCTAAGAGGAGCAGGAAAAAGCAAAAAATTTCAGAATTGCACCTTGCAATGCGGAGAAATTACTGTTTGTGCATTTACAATATTCATTGATTTTTGCGATTGAAAAACATCATGTTATTCATATACCAGAAATGATTGAAGCTACTGACTGAATGAAAGGAGCTGGCATCTCACTCTCTTTGAATCTTCTTTATCATGCTAAGAGGAGCAGGAAAAAGCAAAAAATTTCAGAATTGCACCTTGCAATGCGGAGAAATTACAGTTTGTGCATTTACAATATTCATTGATTTTTGCCATTGAAAAACGTCCAGAAATGATTGAAGCTACTGACTGAATGAAAGGAGCTGGCATCTCACTCTCTTTGAATCTTCTTTATCATGCTAAGAGGAGCAGGAAAAAGCAAAAAATTTCAGAATTGCACCTTGCAATGCGGAGAAATTACTGTTTGTGCATTTACAATATTCATTGATTTTTGCCATTGAAAAATGTCCAGAAATGATTGAAGCTACTGACTGAATGAAAGGAGCTGGCATCTCACTCTCTTTGAATCTTCTTTATCATGCTAAGAGGAGCAGGAAAAAGCAAAAAATTTCAGAATTGCGCCTTGCAATGCGGAGAAATTACTGTTTGTGCATTTACAAAATTCATTGATTTTTGCCATTGAAAAACATCATGTTATTCATATACCAGAAATGATTGAAGCTACTGACTGAAGGAAAGGATCTGGCATCTCACTCTCTTTGAATCTTCTTTATCATGCTTAGAGGAGCAGGAAAAAGCAAAAAATTTCAGAATTGCACCTTGCAATGCGGAGAAATTACTGTTTGTGCATTTACAATATTCATTGATTTTTGCCATTGAAAAACGTAAAGAAATGATTGAAGCTACTGACTGAATGAAAGGAGCTGGCATCTCACTCTCTTTGAATCTTCTTTATCATGCTAAGAGGAGCAGGAAAAAGCAAAAAATTTCAGAATTGCACCTTGCAATGCGGAGAAATTACTGTTTGTGCATTTACAATATTCATTGATTTTTGCGATTGAAAAACATAATGTTATTCATATACCAGAAATGATTGAAGCTACTGACTGAATGAAAGGAGCTGGCATCTCACTCTCTTTGAATCTTCTTTATCATGCTAAGAGGAGCAGGAAAAAGCAAAAAATTTCAGAATTGCACCTTGCAATGCGGAGAAATTACAGTTTGTGCATTTACAATATTCATTGATTTTTGCCATTGAAAAACGTCCAGAAATGATTGAAGCTACTGACTGAATGAAAGGAGCTGGCATCTCACTCTCTTTGAATCTTCTTTATCATGCTAAGAGGAGCAGGAAAAAGCAAAAAATTTCAGAATTGCACCTTGCAATGCGGAGAAATTACTGTTTGTGCATTTACAATATTCATTGATTTTTGCCATTGAAAAACGTCCAGAAATGATTGAAGGTACTGACTGAATGAAAGGAGCTGGCATCTCACTCTCTTTGAATCTTCTTTATCATGCTAAGAGGAGCAGGAAAAAGCAAAAAATTTCAGAATTGCACCTTGCAATGCGGAGAAATTACTGTTTGTGCATTTACAATATTCATTGATTTTTGCCATTGAAAAACGTCCAGAAATGATTGAAGCTACTGACTGAATGAAAGGAGCTGGCATCTCACTCTCTTTGAATCTTCTTTATCATGCTAAGAGGAGCAGGAAAAAGCAAAAAATTTCAGAATTGCACCTTGCAATGCGGAGAAATTACTGTTTGTGCATTTACAATATTCATTGATTTTTGCCATTGAAAAATGTCCAGAAATGATTGAAGCTACTGACTGAATGAAAGGAGCTGGCATCTCACTCTCTTTGAATCTTCTTTATCATGCTAAGAGGAGCAGGAAAAAGCAAAAAATTTCAGAATTGCGCCTTGCAATGCGGAGAAATTACTGTTTGTGCATTTACAAAATTCATTGATTTTTGCCATTGAAAAACATCATGTTATTCATATACCAGAAATGATTGAAGCTACTGACTGAAGGAAAGGATCTGGCATCTCACTCTCTTTGAATCTTCTTTATCATGCTTAGAGGAGCAGGAAAAAGCAAAAAATTTCAGAATTGCACCTTGTAATGCGGAGAAATTACTGTTTGTGCATTTACAATATTCATTGATTTTTGCCATTGAAAAACGTCCAGAAATGATTGAAGCTACTGACTGAATGAAAGGAGCTGGCATCTCACTCTCTTTGAATCTTCTTTATCATGCTAAGAGGAGCAGGAAAAAGTAAAAAATTTCAGAATTGCACCTTGCAATGCGGAGAAATTATTGTTTGTGCATTTACAAAATTCAATGATTTTTGCCATTGAAAAACGTCCAGAAATGATTGAAGCTACTGACTGAATGAAATGAGCTGGCATCTCACTCTCTTTGAATCTTGTTTATCATGCTAAGAGGAGCAGGAAAAAGCAAAAAATTTCAGAATTGCACCTTGCAATGCGGAGAAATTACTGTTTGTGCATTTACAATATTCATTGATTTTTGCCATTGAAAATCGTCCAGAAATGATTGAAGCTACTGACTGAATGAAAGGAGCTGGCATCTCACTCTCTTTGAATCTTCTTTATCATGCTAAGAGGAGCAGGAAAAAGCAAAAAATTTCAGAATTGCACCTTGCAATGCGGAGAAATTACTGTTTGTGCATTTACAATATTCATTGATTTTTGCAATTGAAAAACATCATGTTATTCATATACCAGAAATGATTGAAGCTACTGACTGAATGAAAGGAGCTGGCATCTCACTCTCTTTGAATCTTCTTTATCATGCTAAGAGGAGCAGGAAAAAGTAAAAAATTTCAGAATTGCACCTTGCAATGTGGAGAAATTACTGTTTGTGCATTTATAATATTCAATGATTTTTGCCATTGAAAAACGTCCAGAAATGATTGAAGCTACTGACTGAACGAAAGGAGCTGGCATCTCACTCTCTTTGAATCTTCTTTATCATGCTAAGAGGAGCAGGAAAAAGCAAAAAATTTCAGAATTGCACCTTGCAATGCGGAGAAATTACTGTTTGTGCATTTACAATATTCATTGATTTTTGCCATTGAAAAACATCATGTTATTCATGTACCAGAAATGTTTGAAGCTACTGACTGAATGAAAGGAGCTGGCATCTCACTCTCTTTGAATCTTCTTTATCATGCTAAGAGGAGCAGGAAAAAGCAAAAAATTTCAGAATTGCACATTGCAATGCGGAGAAATTACTGTTTGTGCATTTACAATATTCATTGATTTTTGCCATTGAAAAACGTCCAGAAATGATTGAAGCTACTGACTGAATGAAAGGAGCTGGCATCTCACTCTCTTTGAATCTTCTTTATCATGCTAAGAGGAGCAGGAAAAAGCAAAAAATTTCAGAATTGCACCTTGCAATACGGAGAAATTACTGTTTGTGCATTTACAATATTCATTGATTTTTGCCATTGAAAAACGTCCAGAAATGATTGAAGCTACTGACTGAATGAAAGGAGCTGGCATCTCACTCTCTGTGAATCTTCTTTATCATGCTAAGAGGAGCAGGAAAAAGCAAAAAATTTCAGAATTGCACCTTGCAATGCGGAGAAATTACTGTTTGTGCATTTACAATATTCATTGATTTTTGCCATTGAAAAATGTCCAGAAATGATTGAAGCTACTGACTGAATGAAAGGAGCTGGCATCTCACTCTCTTTGAATCTTCTTTATCATGCTAAGAGGAGCAGGAAAAAGCAAAAAATTTCAGAATTGCACCTTGCAATGCGGAGAAATTACTGTTTGTGCATTTACAATATTCATTGATTTTTGCTATTGAAAAACATCATGTTATTCATATACCAGAAATGATTGAAGCTACTGACTGAATGAAAGGAGCTGGCATCTCACTCTCTTTGAATCTTCTTTATCATGCTAAGAGGAGCAGGAAAAAGCAAAAAATTTCAGAATTGCACCTTGCAATGCGGAGAAATTACAGTTTGTGCATTTACAATATTCATTGATTTTTGCCATTGAAAAACGTCCAGAAATGATTGAAGCTACTGACTGAATGAAAGGAGCTGGCATCTCACTCTCTTTGAATCTTCTTTATCATGCTAAGAGGAGCAGGAAAAAGCAAAAAATTTCAGAATTGCACCTTGCAATGCGGAGAAATTACTGTTTGTGCATTTACAATATTCATTGATTTTTGCCATTGAAAAACGTCCAGAAATGATTGAAGGTACTGACTGAATGAAAGGAGCTGGCATCTCACTCTCTTTGAATCTTCTTTATCATGCTAAGAGGAGCAGGAAAAAGCAAAAAATTTCAGAATTGCACCTTGCAATGCGGAGAAATTACTGTTTGTGCATTTACAATATTCATTGATTTTTGCCATTGAAAAACGTCCAGAAATGATTGAAGCTACTGACTGAATGAAAGGAGCTGGCATCTCACTCTCTTTGAATCTTCTTTATCATGCTAAGAGGAGCAGGAAAAAGCAAAAAATTTCAGAATTGCACCTTGCAATGCGGAGAAATTACTGTTTGTGCATTTACAATATTCATTGATTTTTGCCATTGAAAAATGTCCAGAAATGATTGAAGCTACTGACTGAATGAAAGGAGCTGGCATCTCACTCTCTTTGAATCTTCTTTATCATGCTAAGAGGAGCAGGAAAAAGCAAAAAATTTCAGAATTGCGCCTTGCAATGCGGAGAAATTACTGTTTGTGCATTTACAAAATTCATTGATTTTTGCCATTGAAAAACATCATGTTATTCATATACCAGAAATGATTGAAGCTACTGACTGAAGGAAAGGATCTGGCATCTCACTCTCTTTGAATCTTCTTTATCATGCTTAGAGGAGCAGGAAAAAGCAAAAAATTTCAGAATTGCACCTTGCAATGCGGAGAAATTACTGTTTGTGCATTTACAATATTCATTGATTTTTGCCATTGAAAAACGTCCAGAAATGATTGAAGCTACTGACTGAATGAAAGGAGCTGGCATCTCACTCTCTTTGAATCTTCTTTATCATGCTAAGAGGAGCAGGAAAAAGCAAAACATTTCAGAATTGCACCTTGCAATGCGGAGAAATTACTGTTTGTGCATTTACAATATTCATTGATTTTTGCGATTGAAAAACATCATGTTATTCATATACCAGAAATGATTGAAGCTACTGACTGAATGAAAGGAGCTGGCATCTCACTCTCTTTGAATCTTCTTTATCATGCTAAGAGGAGCAGGAAAAAGCAAAAAATTTCAGAATTGCACCTTGCAATGCGGAGAAATTACAGTTTGTGCATTTACAATATTCATTGATTTTTGCCATTGAAAAACGTCCAGAAATGATTGAAGCTACTGACTGAATGAAAGGAGCTGGCATCTCACTCTCTTTGAATCTTCTTTATCATGCTAAGAGGAGCAGGAAAAAGCAAAAAATTTCAGAATTGCACCTTGCAATGCGGAGAAATTACTGTTTGTGCATTTACAATATTCATTGATTTTTGCCATTGAAAAACGTCCAGAAATGATTGAAGGTACTGACTGAATGAAAGGAGCTGGCATCTCACTCTCTTTGAATCTTCTTTATCATGCTAAGAGGAGCAGGAAAAAGCAAAAAATTTCAGAATTGCACCTTGCAATGCGGAGAAATTACTGTTTGTGCATTTACAATATTCATTGATTTTTGCCATTGAAAAACGTCCAGAAATGATTGAAGCTACTGACTGAATGAAAGGAGCTGGCATCTCACTCTCTTTGAATCTTCTTTATCATGCTAAGAGGAGCAGGAAAAAGCAAAAAATTTCAGAATTGCACCTTGCAATGCGGAGAAATTACTGTTTGTGCATTTACAATATTCATTGATTTTTGCCATTGAAAAATGTCCAGAAATGATTGAAGCTACTGACTGAATGAAAGGAGCTGGCATCTCACTCTCTTTGAATCTTCTTTATCATGCTAAGAGGAGCAGGAAAAAGCAAAAAATTTCAGAATTGCGCCTTGCAATGCGGAGAAATTACTGTTTGTGCATTTACAAAATTCATTGATTTTTGCCATTGAAAAACATCATGTTATTCATATACCAGAAATGATTGAAGCTACTGACTGAAGGAAAGGATCTGGCATCTCACTCTCTTTGAATCTTCTTTATCATGCTTAGAGGAGCAGGAAAAAGCAAAAAATTTCAGAATTGCACCTTGCAATGCGGAGAAATTACTGTTTGTGCATTTACAATATTCATTGATTTTTGCCATTGAAAAACGTCCAGAAATGATTGAAGCTACTGACTGAATGAAAGGAGCTGGCATCTCACTCTCTTTGAATCTTCTTTATCATGCTAAGAGGAGCAGGAAAAAGCAAAACATTTCAGAATTGCACCTTGCAATGCGGAGAAATTACTGTTTGTGCATTTACAATATTCATTGATTTTTGCGATTGAAAAACATCATGTTATTCATATACCAGAAATGATTGAAGCTACTGACTGAATGAAAGGAGCTGGCATCTCACTCTCTTTGAATCTTCTTTATCATGCTAAGAGGAGCAGGAAAAAGTAAAAAATTTCAGAATTGCACCTTGCAATGCGGAGAAATTACTGTTTGTGCATTTACAATATTCAATTATTTTTGCCATTGAAAAACGTCCAGAAATGATTGAAGCTACTGACTGAATGAAATGAGCTGGCATCTCACTCTCTTTGAATCTTGTTTATCATGCTAAGAGGAGCAGGAAAAAGCAAAAAATTTCAGAATTGCACCTTGCAATGCGGAGAAATTACTGTTTGTGCATTTACAATATTCATTGATTTTTGCCATTGAAAAACGTCCAGAAATGATTGAAGCTACTGACTGAATGAAAGGAGCTGGCATCTCACTCTCTTTGAATCTTCTTTATCATGCTAAGAGGAGCAGGAAAAAGCAAAAAATTTCAGAATTGCACCTTGCAATGCGGAGAAATTACTGTTTGTGCATTTACAATATTCATTGATTTTTGCCATTGAAAAACATCATGTTATTCATATACCAGAAATGATTGAAGCTACTGACTGAATGAAAGGAGCTGGCATCTCACTCTCTTTGAATCTTCTTTATCATGCTAAGAGGAGCAGGAAAAAGTAAAAAATTTCAGAATTGCACCTTGCAATGTGGAGAAATTACTGTTTGTGCATTTATAATATTCAATGATTTTTGCCATTGAAAAACGTCCAGAAATGATTGAAGCTACTGACTGAACGAAAGGAGCTGGCATCTCACTCTCTTTGAATCTTCTTTATCATGCTAAGAGGAGCAGGAAAAAGCAAAAAATTTCAGAATTGCACCTTGCAATGCGGAGAAATTACTGTTTGTGCATTTACAATATTCATTGATTTTTGCCATTGAAAAACATCATGTTATTCATGTACCAGAAATGTTTGAAGCTACTGACTGAATGAAAGGAGCTGGCATCTCACTCTCTTTGAATCTTCTTTATCATGCTAAGAGGAGCAGGAAAAAGCAAAAAATTTCAGAATTGCACATTGCAATGCGGAGAAATTACTGTTTGTGCATTTACAATATTCATTGATTTTTGCCATTGAAAAACGTCCAGAAATGATTGAAGCTACTGACTGAATGAAAGGAGCTGGCATCTCACTCTCTTTGAATCTTCTTTATCATGCTAAGAGGAGCAGGAAAAAGCAAAAAATTTCAGAATTGCACCTTGCAATGCGGAGAAATTACTGTTTGTGCATTTACAATATTCATTGATTTTTGCCATTGAAAAACGTCCAGAAATGATTGAAGCTACTGACTGAATGAAAGGAGCTGGCATCTCACTCTCTTTGAATCTTCTTTATCATGCTAAGAGGAGCAGGAAAAAGCAAAAAATTTCAGAATTGCACCTTGCAATGCGGAGAAATTACTGTTTGTGCATTTACAATATTCATTGATTTTTGCCATTGAAAAATGTCCAGAAATGATTGAAGCTACTGACTGAATGAAAGGAGCTGGCATCTCACTCTCTTTGAATCTTCTTTACCATGCTAAGAGGAGCAGGAAAAAGCAAAAAATTTCAGAATTGCGCCTTGCAATGCGGAGAAATTACTGTTTGTGCATTTACAAAATTCATTGATTTTTGCCATTGAAAAACATCATGTTATTCATATACCAGAAATCATTGAAGCTACTGACTGAAGGAAAGGATCTGGCATCTCACTCTCTTTGAATCTTCTTTATCATGCTAAGAGGAGCAGGAAAAAGCAAAAAATTTCAGAATTGCACCTTGCAATGCGGAGAAATTACTGTTTGTGCATTTACAATATTCATTGATTTTTGCCATTGAAAAACGTCCAGAAATGATTGAAGCTACTGACTGAATGAAAGGAGCTGGCATCTCACTCTCTTTGAATCTTCTTTATCATGCTAAGAGGAGCAGGAAAAAGCAAAAAATTTCAGAATTGCACCTTGCAATGCGGAGAAATTACTGTTTGTGCATTTACAATATTCATTGATTTTTGCCATTGAAAAACGTCCAGAAATGATTGAAGCTACTGACTGAATGAAAGGAGCTGGCATCTCACTCTCTTTGAATCTTCTTTATCATGCTAAGAGGAGCAGGAAAAAGCAAAAAATTTCAGAATTGCACCTTGCAATGCGGAGAAATTACTGTTTGTGCATTTACAATATTCATTGATTTTTGCCATTGAAAAATGTCCAGAAATGATTGAAGCTACTGACTGAATGAAAGGAGCTGGCATCTCACTCTCTTTGAATCTTCTTTATCATGCTAAGAGGAGCAGGAAAAAGCAAAAAATTTCAGAATTGCGCCTTGCAATGCGGAGAAATTACTGTTTGTGCATTTACAAAATTCATTGATTTTTGCCATTGAAAAACATCATGTTATTCATATACCAGAAATGATTGAAGCTACTGACTGAAGGAAAGGATCTGGCATCTCACTCTCTTTGAATCTTCTTTATCATGCTTAGAGGAGCAGGAAAAAGCAAAAAATTTCAGAATTGCACCTTGCAATGCGGAGAAATTACTGTTTGTGCATTTACAATATTCATTGATTTTTGCCATTGAAAAACGTCCAGAAATGATTGAAGCTACTGACTGAATGAAAGGAGCTGGCATCTCACTCTCTTTGAATCTTCTTTATCATGCTAAGAGGAACAGGAAAAAGCAAAACATTTCAGAATTGCACCTTGCAATGCGGAGAAATTACTGTTTGTGCATTTACAATATTCATTGATTTTTGCGATTGAAAAACATCATGTTATTCATATACCAGAAATGATTGAAGCTACTGACTGAATGAAAGGAGCTGGCATCTCACTCTCTTTGAATCTTCTTTATCATGCTAAGAGGAGCAGGAAAAAGTAAAAAATTTCAGAATTGCACCTTGCAATGCGGAGAAATTACTGTTTGTGCATTTACAATATTCAATGATTTTTGCCATTGAAAAACGTCCAGAAATGATTGAAGCTACTGACTGAATGAAATGAGCTGGCATCTCACTCTCTTTGAATCTTGTTTATCATGCTAAGAGGAGCAGGAAAAAGCAAAAAATTTCAGAATTGCACCTTGCAATGCGGAGAAATTACTGTTTGTGCATTTACAATATTCATTGATTTTTGCCATTGAAAAACGTCCAGAAATGATTGAAGCTACTGACTGAATGAAAGGAGCTGGCATCTCACTCTCTTTGAATCTTCTTTATCATGCTAAGAGGAGCAGGAAAAAGCAAAAAATTTCAGAATTGCACCTTGCAATGCGGAGAAATTACTGTTTGTGCATTTACAATATTCATTGATTTTTGCCATTGAAAAACATCATGTTATTCATATACCAGAAATGATTGAAGCTACTGACTGAATGAAAGGAGCTGGCATCTCACTCTCTTTGAATCTTCTTTATCATGCTAAGAGGAGCAGGAAAAAGTAAAAAATTTCAGAATTGCACCTTGCAATGTGGAGAAATTACTGTTTGTGCATTTATAATATTCAATGATTTTTGCCATTGAAAAACGTCCAGAAATGATTGAAGCTACTGACTGAACGAAAGGAGCTGGCATCTCACTCTCTTTGAATCTTCTTTATCATGCTAAGAGGAGCAGGAAAAAGCAAAAAATTTCAGAATTGCACCTTGCAATGCGGAGAAATTACTGTTTGTGCATTTACAATATTCATTGATTTTTGCCATTGAAAAACATCATGTTATTCATGTACCAGAAATGTTTGAAGCTACTGACTGAATGAAAGGAGCTGGCATCTCACTCTCTTTGAATCTTCTTTATCATGCTAAGAGGAGCAGGAAAAAGCAAAAAATTTCAGAATTGCACATTGCAATGCGGAGTAATTACTGTTTGTGCATTTACAATATTCATTGATTTTTGCCATTGAAAAACGTCCAGAAATGATTGAAGCTACTGACTGAATGAAAGGAGCTGGCATCTCACTCTCTTTGAATCTTCTTTATCATGCTAAGAGGAGCAGGAAAAAGCAAAAAATTTCAGAATTGCACCTTGCAATGCGGAGAAATTACTGTTTGTGCATTTACAATATTCATTGATTTTTGCCATTGAAAAACGTCCAGAAATGATTGAAGCTACTGACTGAATGAAAGGAGCTGGCATCTCACTCTCTTTGAATCTTCTTTATCATGCTAAGAGGAGCAGGAAAAAGCAAAAAATTTCAGAATTGCACCTTGCAATGCGGAGAAATTACTGTTTGTGCATTTACAATATTCATTGATTTTTGCCGTTGAAAAATGTCCAGAAATGATTGAAGCTACTGACTGAATGAAAGGAGCTGGCATCTCACTCTCTTTGAATCTTCTTTATCATGCTAAGAGGAGCAGGAAAAAGCAAAAAATTTCAGAATTGCGCCTTGCAATGCGGAGAAATTACTGTTTGTGCATTTACAAAATTCATTGATTTTTGCCATTGAAAAACATCATGTTACTCATATACCAGAAATGATTGAAGCTACTGACTGAAGGAAAGGATCTGGCATCTCACTCTCTTTGAATCTTCTTTATCATGCTAAGAGGAGCAGGAAAAAGCAAAAAATTTCAGAATTGCACCTTGCAATGCGGAGAAATTACTGTTTGTGCATTTACAATATTCATTGATTTTTGCCATTGAAAAACGTCCAGAAATGATTGAAGCTACTGACTGAATGAAAGGAGCTGGCATCTCACTCTCTTTGAATCTTCTTTATCATGCTAAGAGGAGCAGGAAAAAGCAAAAAATTTCAGAATTGCACCTTGCAATGCGGAGAAATTACTGTTTGTGCATTTACAATATTCATTGATTTTTGCCATTGAAAAACGTCCAGAAATGATTGAAGCTACTGACTGAATGAAAGGAGCTGGCATCTCACTCTCTTTGAATCTTCTTTATCATGCTAAGAGGAGCAGGAAAAAGCAAAAAATTTCAGAATTGCACCTTGCAATGCGGAGAAATTACTGTTTGTGCATTTACAATATTCATTGATTTTTGCCATTGAAAAACGTCCAGAAATGATTGAAGCTACTGACTGAATGAAAGGAGCTGGCATCTCACTCTCTTTGAATCTTCTTTATCATGCTAAGAGGAGCAGGAAAAAGCAAAAAATTTCAGAATTGCACCTTGCAATGCGGAGAAATTACTGTTTGTGCATTTACAATATTCATTGATTTTTGCCATTGAAAAATGTCCAGAAATGATTGAAGCTACTGACTGAATGAAAGGAGCTGGCATCTCACTCTCTTTGAATCTTCTTTATCATGCTAAGAGGAGCAGGAAAAAGCAAAAAATTTCAGAATTGCGCCTTGCAATGCGGAGAAATTACTGTTTGTGCATTTACAAAATTCATTGATTTTTGCCATTGAAAAATATCATGTTATTCATATACCAGAAATGATTGAAGCTACTGACTGAAGGAAAGGATCTGGCATCTCACTCTCTTTGAATCTTCTTTATCATGCTAAGAGGAGCAGGAAAAAGCAAAAAATTTCAGAATTGCACCTTGCAATGCAGAGAAATTACTGTTTGTGCATTTACAATATTCATTGATTTTTGTCATTGAAAAACGTCCAGAAATGATTGAAGCTACTGACTGAATGAAAGGAGCTGGCATCTCACTCTCTTTGAATCTTATTTATCATGCTAAGAGGAGCAGGAAAAAGCAAAAAATTTCAGAATTGCACCTTGCAATGCGGAGAAATTACTGTTTGTGCATTTACAATATTCATTGATTTTTGCCATTGAAAAATGTCCAGAAATGATTGAAGCTACTGACTGAATGAAAGGAGCTGGCATCTCACTCTCTTTGAATCTTCTTTATCATGCTAAGAGGAGCAGGAAAAAGCAAAAAATTTCAGAATTGCATATTGCAATGCGGAGAAATTACTGTTTGTGCATTTACAATATTCATTAATTTTTGCCATTGAAAAACGTCCAGAAATGATTGAAGCTACTGACTGAATGAAAGGAGCTGGCATCTCACTCTCTTTGAATCTTCTTTATCATGCTAAGAGGAGCAGGAAAAAGCAAAAAATTTCAGAATTGCACCTTGCAATGCGGAGAAATTACTGTTTGTGCATTTACTATATTCATTGATTTTTGCCATTGAAAAACGTCCAGAAATGATTAAAGCTACTGACTGAATGAAAGGAGCTGGCATCTCACTCTCTTTGAATCTTCTTTATCATGCTAAGAGGAGCAGGAAAAAGCAAAAAATTTCAGAATTGCACCTTGCAATGCGGAGAAATTACTGTTTGTGCATTTACAATATTCATTGATTTTTGCCATTGAAAAATGTCCAGAAATGATTGAAGCTACTGACTGAATGAAAGGAGCTGGCATCTCACTCTCTTTGAATCTTCTTTATCATGCTAAGAGGAGCAGGAAAAAGCAAAAAATTTCAGAATTGCGCCTTGCAATGCGGAGAAATTACTGTTTGTGCATTTACAAAATTCATTGATTTTTGCCATTGAAAAACATCATGTTATTCATATACCAGAAATGATTGAAGCTACTGACTGAAGGAAAGGATCTGGCATCTCACTCTCTTTGAATCTTCTTTATCATGCTAAGAGGAGCAGGAAAAAGCAAAAAATTTCAGAATTGCACCTTGCAATGCGGAGAAATTACTGTTTGTGCATTTACAATATTCATTGATTTTTGCCATTGAAAAACGTCCAGAAATGATTGAAGCTACTGACTGAATGAAAGGAGCTGGCATCTCACTCTCTTTGAATCTTCTTTATCATGCTAAGAGGAGCAGGAAAAAGCAAAAAATTTCAGAATTGCACCTTGCAATGCGGAGAAATTACTGTTTGTGCATTTACAATATTCATTGATTTTTGCCATTGAAAAACGTCCAGAAATGATTGAAGCTACTGACTGAATGAAAGGAGCTGGCATCTCACTCTCTTTGAATCTTCTTTATCATGCTAAGAGGAGCAGGAAAAAGCAAAAAATTTCAGAATTGCACCTTGCAATGCGGAGAAATTACTGTTTGTGCATTTACAATATTCATTGATTTTTGCCATTGAAAAATGTCCAGAAATGATTGAAGCTACTGACTGAATGAAAGGAGCTGGCATCTCACTCTCTTTGAATCTTCTTTATCATGCTAAGAGGAGCAGGAAAAAGCAAAAAATTTCAGAATTGCGCCTTGCAATGCGGAGAAATTACTGTTTGTGCATTTACAAAATTCATTGATTTTTGCCATTGAAAAACATCATGTTATTCATATACCAGAAATGATTGAAGCTACTGACTGAAGGAAAGGATCTGGCATCTCACTCTCTTTGAATCTTCTTTATCATGCTAAGAGGAGCAGGAAAAAGCAAAAAATTTCAGAATTGCACCTTGCAATGCGGAGAAATTACTGTTTGTGCATTTACAATATTCATTGATTTTTGCCATTGAAAAACGTCCAGAAATGATTGAAGCTACTGACTGAATGAAAGGAGCTGGCATCTCACTTTCTTTGAATCTTCTTTATCATGCTAAGAGGAGCAGGAAAAAGCAAAAAATTTCAGAATTGCACCTTGCAATGCGGAGAAATTACAGTTTGTGCATTTACAATATTCATTGATTTTTGCGATTGAAAAACATCATGTTATTCATATACCAGAAATGATTGAAGCTACTGACTGAATGAAAGGAGCTGGCATCTCACTCTCTTTGAATCTTCTTTATCATGCTAAGAGGAGCAGGAAAAAGTAAAAAATTTCAGAATTGCACCTTGCAATGCGGAGAAATTACTGTTTGTGCATTTACAATATTCAATGATTTTTGCCATTGAAAAACGTCCAGAAATGATTGAAGCTACTGACTGAATGAAAGGAGCTGGCATCTCACTCTCTTTGAATCTTGTTTATCATGCTAAGAGGAGCAGGAAAAAGCAAAAAATTTCAGAATTGCACCTTGCAATGCGGAGAAATTACTGTTTGTGCATTTACAATATTCATTGATTTTTGCCATTGAAAAACGTCCAGAAATGATTGAAGCTACTGACTGAATGAAAGGAGCTGGCATCTCACTCTCTTTGAATCTTCTTTATCATGCTAAGAGGAGCAGGAAAAAGCAAAAAATTTCAGAATTGCACCTTGCAATGCGGAGAAATTACTGTTTGTGCATTTACAATATTCATTGATTTTTGCTATTGAAAAACATCATGTTATTCATATACCAGAAATGATTGAAGCTACTGACTGAATGAAAGGAGCTGGCATCTCACTCTCTTTGAATCTTCTTTATCATGCTAAGAGGAGCAGGAAAAAGCAAAAAATTTCAGAATTGCACCTTGCAATGCGGAGAAATTACAGTTTGTGCATTTACAATATTCATTGATTTTTGCCATTGAAAAACGTCCAGAAATGATTGAAGCTACTGACTGAATGAAAGGAGCTGGCATCTCACTCTCTTTGAATCTTCTTTATCATGCTAAGAGGAGCAGGAAAAAGCAAAAAATTTCAGAATTGCACCTTGCAATGCGGAGAAATTACTGTTTGTGCATTTACAATATTCATTGATTTTTGCCATTGAAAAACGTCCAGAAATGATTGAAGGTACTGACTGAATGAAAGGAGCTGGCATCTCACTCTCTTTGAATCTTCTTTATCATGCTAAGAGGAGCAGGAAAAAGCAAAAAATTTCAGAATTGCACCTTGCAATGCGGAGAAATTACTGTTTGTGCATTTACAATATTCATTGATTTTTGCCATTGAAAAACGTCCAGAAATGATTGAAGCTACTGACTGAATGAAAGGAGCTGGCATCTCACTCTCTTTGAATCTTCTTTATCATGCTAAGAGGAGCAGGAAAAAGCAAAAAATTTCAGAATTGCACCTTGCAATGCGGAGAAATTACTGTTTGTGCATTTACAATATTCATTGATTTTTGCCATTGAAAAATGTCCAGAAATGATTGAAGCTACTGACTGAATGAAAGGAGCTGGCATCTCACTCTCTTTGAATCTTCTTTATCATGCTAAGAGGAGCAGGAAAAAGCAAAAAATTTCAGAATTGCGCCTTGCAATGCGGAGAAATTACTGTTTGTGCATTTACAAAATTCATTGATTTTTGCCATTGAAAAACATCATGTTATTCATATACCAGAAATGATTGAAGCTACTGACTGAAGGAAAGGATATGGCATCTCACTCTCTTTGAATCTTCTTTATCATGCTTAGAGGAGCAGGAAAAAGCAAAAAATTTCAGAATTGCACCTTGCAATGCGGAGAAATTACTGTTTGTGCATTTACAATATTCATTGATTTTTGCCATTGAAAAACGTCCAGAAATGATTGAAGCTACTGACTGAATGAAAGGAGCTGGCATCTCACTCTCTTTGAATCTTCTTTATCATGCTAAGAGGAGCAGGAAAAAGCAAAAAATTTCAGAATTGCACCGTGCAATGCGGAGAAATTACTGTTTGTGCATTTACAATATTCATTGATTTTTGCGATTGAAAAACATCATGTTATTCATATACCAGAAATGATTGAAGCTACTGACTGAATGAAAGGAGCTGGCATCTCACTCTCTTTGAATCTTCTTTATCATGCTAAGAGGAGCAGGAAAAAGTAAAAAATTTCAGAATTGCACCTTGCAATGCGGAGAAATTACTGTTTGTGCATTTACAATATTCATTGATTTTTGCCATTGAAAAACGTCCAGAAATGATTGAAGCTACTGACTGAATGAAAGGAGCTGGCATCTCACTCTCTTTGAATCTTCTTTATCATGCTAAGAGGAGCAGGAAAAAGCAAAAAATTTCAGAATTGCACCTTGCAATGCGGAGAAATTACTGTTTGTGCATTTCCAATATTCATTGATTTTTGCTATTGAAAAACATCATGTTATTCATATACCAGAAATGATTGAAGCTACTGACTGAATGAAAGGAGCTGGCATCTCACTCTCTTTGAATCTTCTTTATCATGCTAAGAGGAGCAGGAAAAAGCAAAAAATTTCAGAATTGCACCTTGCAATGCGGAGAAATTACAGTTTGTGCATTTACAATATTCATTGATTTTTGCCATTGAAAAACGTCCAGAAATGATTGAAGCTACTGACTGAATGAAAGGAGCTGGCATCTCACTCTCTTTGAATCTTCTTTATCATGCTAAGAGGAGCAGGAAAAAGCAAAAAATTTCAGAATTGCACCTTGCAATGCGGAGAAATTACTGTTTGTGCATTTACAATATTCATTGATTTTTGCCGTTGAAAAATGTCCAGAAATGATTGAAGCTACTGACTGAATGAAAGGAGCTGGCATCTCACTCTCTTTGAATCTTCTTTATCATGCTAAGAGGAGCAGGAAAAAGCAAAAAATTTCAGAATTGCGCCTTGCAATGCGGAGAAATTACTGTTTGTGCATTTACAAAATTCATTGATTTTTGCCATTGAAAAACATCATGTTACTCATATACCAGAAATGATTGAAGCTACTGACTGAAGGAAAGGATCTGGCATCTCACTCTCTTTGAATCTTCTTTATCATGCTAAGAGGAGCAGGAAAAAGCAAAAAATTTCAGAATTGCACCTTGCAATGCGGAGAAATTACTGTTTGTGCATTTACAATATTCATTGATTTTTGCCATTGAAAAACGTCCAGAAATGATTGAAGCTACTGACTGAATGAAAGGAGCTGGCATCTCACTCTCTTTGAATCTTCTTTATCATGCTAAGAGGAGCAGGAAAAAGCAAAAAATTTCAGAATTGCACCTTGCAATGCGGAGAAATTACTGTTTGTGCATTTACAATATTCATTGATTTTTGCCATTGAAAAACGTCCAGAAATGATTGAAGCTACTGACTGAATGAAAGGAGCTGGCATCTCACTCTCTTTGAATCTTCTTTATCATGCTAAGAGGAGCAGGAAAAAGCAAAAAATTTCAGAATTGCACCTTGCAATGCGGAGAAATTACTGTTTGTGCATTTACAATATTCATTGATTTTTGCCATTGAAAAACGTCCAGAAATGATTGAAGCTACTGACTGAATGAAAGGAGCTGGCATCTCACTCTCTTTGAATCTTCTTTATCATGCTAAGAGGAGCAGGAAAAAGCAAAAAATTTCAGAATTGCACCTTGCAATGCGGAGAAATTACTGTTTGTGCATTTACAATATTCATTGATTTTTGCCATTGAAAAATGTCCAGAAATGATTGAAGCTACTGACTGAATGAAAGGAGCTGGCATCTCACTCTCTTTGAATCTTCTTTATCATGCTAAGAGGAGCAGGAAAAAGCAAAAAATTTCAGAATTGCGCCTTGCAATGCGGAGAAATTACTGTTTGTGCATTTACAAAATTCATTGATTTTTGCCATTGAAAAATATCATGTTATTCATATACCAGAAATGATTGAAGCTACTGACTGAAGGAAAGGATCTGGCATCTCACTCTCTTTGAATCTTCTTTATCATGCTAAGAGGAGCAGGAAAAAGCAAAAAATTTCAGAATTGCACCTTGCAATGCAGAGAAATTACTGTTTGTGCATTTACAATATTCATTGATTTTTGTCATTGAAAAACGTCCAGAAATGATTGAAGCTACTGACTGAATGAAAGGAGCTGGCATCTCACTCTCTTTGAATCTTATTTATCATGCTAAGAGGAGCAGGAAAAAGCAAAAAATTTCAGAATTGCACCTTGCAATGCGGAGAAATTACTGTTTGTGCATTTACAATATTCATTGATTTTTGCCATTGAAAAATGTCCAGAAATGATTGAAGCTACTGACTGAATGAAAGGAGCTGGCATCTCACTCTCTTTGAATCTTCTTTATCATGCTAAGAGGAGCAGGAAAAAGCAAAAAATTTCAGAATTGCATATTGCAATGCGGAGAAATTACTGTTTGTGCATTTACAATATTCATTGATTTTTGCCATTGAAAAACGTCCAGAAATGATTGAAGCTACTGACTGAATGAAAGGAGCTGGCATCTCACTCTCTTTGAATCTTCTTTATCATGCTAAGAGGAGCAGGAAAAAGCAAAAAATTTCAGAATTGCACCTTGCAATGCGGAGAAATTACTGTTTGTGCATTTACTATATTCATTGATTTTTGCCATTGAAAAACGTCCAGAAATGATTAAAGCTACTGACTGAATGAAAGGAGCTGGCATCTCACTCTCTTTGAATCTTCTTTATCATGCTAAGAGGAGCAGGAAAAAGCAAAAAATTTCAGAATTGCACCTTGCAATGCGGAGAAATTACTGTTTGTGCATTTACAATATTCATTGATTTTTGCCATTGAAAAATGTCCAGAAATGATTGAAGCTACTGACTGAATGAAAGGAGCTGGCATCTCACTCTCTTTGAATCTTCTTTATCATGCTAAGAGGAGCAGGAAAAAGCAAAAAATTTCAGAATTGCGCCTTGCAATGCGGAGAAATTACTGTTTGTGCATTTACAAAATTCATTGATTTTTGCCATTGAAAAACATCATGTTATTCATATACCAGAAATGATTGAAGCTACTGACTGAAGGAAAGGATCTGGCATCTCACTCTCTTTGAATCTTCTTTATCATGCTAAGAGGAGCAGGAAAAAGCAAAAAATTTCAGAATTGCACCTTGCAATGCGGAGAAATTACTGTTTGTGCATTTACAATATTCATTGATTTTTGCCATTGAAAAACGTCCAGAAATGATTGAAGCTACTGACTGAATGAAAGGAGCTGGCATCTCACTCTCTTTGAATCTTCTTTATCATGCTAAGAGGAGCAGGAAAAAGCAAAAAATTTCAGAATTGCACCTTGCAATGCGGAGAAATTACTGTTTGTGCATTTACAATATTCATTGATTTTTGCCATTGAAAAACGTCCAGAAATGATTGAAGCTACTGACTGAATGAAAGGAGCTGGCATCTCACTCTCTTTGAATCTTCTTTATCATGCTAAGAGGAGCAGGAAAAAGCAAAAAATTTCAGAATTGCACCTTGCAATGCGGAGAAATTACTGTTTGTGCATTTACAATATTCATTGATTTTTGCCATTGAAAAATGTCCAGAAATGATTGAAGCTACTGACTGAATGAAAGGAGCTGGCATCTCACTCTCTTTGAATCTTCTTTATCATGCTAAGAGGAGCAGGAAAAAGCAAAAAATTTCAGAATTGCGCCTTGCAATGCGGAGAAATTACTGTTTGTGCATTTACAAAATTCATTGATTTTTGCCATTGAAAAACATCATGTTATTCATATACCAGAAATGATTGAAGCTACTGACTGAAGGAAAGGATCTGGCATCTCACTCTCTTTGAATCTTCTTTATCATGCTAAGAGGAGCAGGAAAAAGCAAAAAATTTCAGAATTGCACCTTGCAATGCGGAGAAATTACTGTTTGTGCATTTACAATATTCATTGATTTTTGCCATTGAAAAACGTCCAGAAATGATTGAAGCTACTGACTGAATGAAAGGAGCTGGCATCTCACTCTCTTTGAATCTTCTTTATCATGCTAAGAGGAGCAGGAAAAAGCAAAAAATTTCAGAATTGCACCTTGCAATGCGGAGAAATTACAGTTTGTGCATTTACAATATTCATTGATTTTTGCGATTGAAAAACATCATGTTATTCATATACCAGAAATGATTGAAGCTACTGACTGAATGAAAGGAGCTGGCATCTCACTCTCTTTGAATCTTCTTTATCATGCTAAGAGGAGCAGGAAAAAGTAAAAAATTTCAGAATTGCACCTTGCAATGCGGAGAAATTACTGTTTGTGCATTTACAATATTCAATGATTTTTGCCATTGAAAAACGTCCAGAAATGATTGAAGCTACTGACTGAATGAAAGGAGCTGGCATCTCACTCTCTTTGAATCTTGTTTATCATGCTAAGAGGAGCAGGAAAAAGCAAAAAATTTCAGAATTGCACCTTGCAATGCGGAGAAATTACTGTTTGTGCATTTACAATATTCATTGATTTTTGCCATTGAAAAACGTCCAGAAATGATTGAAGCTACTGACTGAATGAAAGGAGCTGGCATCTCACTCTCTTTGAATCTTCTTTATCATGCTAAGAGGAGCAGGAAAAAGCAAAAAATTTCAGAATTGCACCTTGCAATGCGGAGAAATTACTGTTTGTGCATTTACAATATTCATTGATTTTTGCTATTGAAAAACATCATGTTATTCATATACCAGAAATGATTGAAGCTACTGACTGAATGAAAGGAGCTGGCATCTCACTCTCTTTGAATCTTCTTTATCATGCTAAGAGGAGCAGGAAAAAGCAAAAAATTTCAGAATTGCACCTTGCAATGCGGAGAAATTACAGTTTGTGCATTTACAATATTCATTGATTTTTGCCATTGAAAAACGTCCAGAAATGATTGAAGCTACTGACTGAATGAAAGGAGCTGGCATCTCACTCTCTTTGAATCTTCTTTATCATGCTAAGAGGAGCAGGAAAAAGCAAAAAATTTCAGAATTGCACCTTGCAATGCGGAGAAATTACTGTTTGTGCATTTACAATATTCATTGATTTTTGCCATTGAAAAACGTCCAGAAATGATTGAAGGTACTGACTGAATGAAAGGAGCTGGCATCTCACTCTCTTTGAATCTTCTTTATCATGCTAAGAGGAGCAGGAAAAAGCAAAAAATTTCAGAATTGCACCTTGCAATGCGGAGAAATTACTGTTTGTGCATTTACAATATTCATTGATTTTTGCCATTGAAAAACGTCCAGAAATGATTGAAGCTACTGACTGAATGAAAGGAGCTGGCATCTCACTCTCTTTGAATCTTCTTTATCATGCTAAGAGGAGCAGGAAAAAGCAAAAAATTTCAGAATTGCACCTTGCAATGCGGAGAAATTACTGTTTGTGCATTTACAATATTCATTGATTTTTGCCATTGAAAAATGTCCAGAAATGATTGAAGCTACTGACTGAATGAAAGGAGCTGGCATCTCACTCTCTTTGAATCTTCTTTATCATGCTAAGAGGAGCAGGAAAAAGCAAAAAATTTCAGAATTGCGCCTTGCAATGCGGAGAAATTACTGTTTGTGCATTTACAAAATTCATTGATTTTTGCCATTGAAAAACATCATGTTATTCATATACCAGAAATGATTGAAGCTACTGACTGAAGGAAAGGATATGGCATCTCACTCTCTTTGAATCTTCTTTATCATGCTTAGAGGAGCAGGAAAAAGCAAAAAATTTCAGAATTGCACCTTGCAATGCGGAGAAATTACTGTTTGTGCATTTACAATATTCATTGATTTTTGCCATTGAAAAACGTCCAGAAATGATTGAAGCTACTGACTGAATGAAAGGAGCTGGCATCTCACTCTCTTTGAATCTTCTTTATCATGCTAAGAGGAGCAGGAAAAAGCAAAAAATTTCAGAATTGCACCGTGCAATGCGGAGAAATTACTGTTTGTGCATTTACAATATTCATTGATTTTTGCGATTGAAAAACATCATGTTATTCATATACCAGAAATGATTGAAGCTACTGACTGAATGAAAGGAGCTGGCATCTCACTCTCTTTGAATCTTCTTTATCATGCTAAGAGGAGCAGGAAAAAGTAAAAAATTTCAGAATTGCACCTTGCAATGCGGAGAAATTACTGTTTGTGCATTTACAATATTCATTGATTTTTGCCATTGAAAAACGTCCAGAAATGATTGAAGCTACTGACTGAATGAAAGGAGCTGGCATCTCACTCTCTTTGAATCTTCTTTATCATGCTAAGAGGAGCAGGAAAAAGCAAAAAATTTCAGAATTGCACCTTGCAATGCGGAGAAATTACTGTTTGTGCATTTCCAATATTCATTGATTTTTGCTATTGAAAAACATCATGTTATTCATATACCAGAAATGATTGAAGCTACTGACTGAATGAAAGGAGCTGGCATCTCACTCTCTTTGAATCTTCTTTATCATGCTAAGAGGAGCAGGAAAAAGCAAAAAATTTCAGAATTGCACCTTGCAATGCGGAGAAATTACAGTTTGTGCATTTACAATATTCATTGATTTTTGCCATTGAAAAACGTCCAGAAATGATTGAAGCTACTGACTGAATGAAAGGAGCTGGCATCTCACTCTCTTTGAATCTTCTTTATCATGCTAAGAGGAGCAGGAAAAAGCAAAAAATTTCAGAATTGCACCTTGCAATGCGGAGAAATTACTGTTTGTGCATTTACAATATTCATTGATTTTTGCCATTGAAAAACGTCCAGAAATGATTGAAGCTACTGACTGAATGAAAGGAGCTGGCATCTCACTCTCTTTGAATCTTCTTTATCATGCTAAGAGGAGCAGGAAAAAGCAAAAAATTTCAGAATTGCACCTTGCAATGCGGAGAAATTACTGTTTGTGCATTTACAATATTCATTGATTTTTGCCATTGAAATATGTCCAGAAATGATTGAAGCTACTGACTGAATGAAAGGAGCTGGCATCTCACTCTCTTTGAATCTTCTTTATCATGCTAAGAGGAGCAGGAAAAAGCAAAAAATTTCAGAATTGCGCCTTGCAATGCGGAGAAATTACTGTTTGTGCATTTACAAAATTCATTGATTTTTGCCATTGAAAAACATCATGTTATTCATATACCAGAAATGATTGAAGCTACTGACTGAAGGAAAGGATCTGGCATCTCACTCTCTTTGAATCTTCTTTATCATGCTTAGAGGAGCAGGAAAAAGCAAAAAATTTCAGAATTGCACCTTGCAATGCGGAGAAATTACTGTTTGTGCATTTACAATATTCATTGATTTTTGCCATTGAAAAACGTCCAGAAATGATTGAAGCTACTGACTGAATGAAAGGAGCTGGCATCTCACTCTCTTTGAATCTTCTTTATCATGCTAAGAGGAGCAGGAAAAAGCAAAAAATTTCAGAATTGCACCTTGCAATGCGGAGAAATTACTGTTTGTGCATTTACAATATTCATTGATTTTTGCGATTGAAAAACATCATATTATTCATATACCAGAAATGATTGAAGCTACTGACTGAATGAAAGGAGCTGGCATCTCACTCTGAATCTTCTTTATCATGCTAAGAGGAGCAGGAAAAAGTAAAAAATTTCAGAATTGCACCTTGCAATGCGGAGAAATTACTGTTTGTGCATTTACAATATTCAATGATTTTTGCCATTGAAAAACGTCCAGAAATGATTGAAGCTACTGACTGAATGAAAGGAGCTGGCATCTCACTCTCTTTGAATCTTGTTTATCATGCTAAGAGGAGCAGGAAAAAGCAAAAAATTTCAGAATTGCACCTTGCAATGCGGAGAAATTACTGTTTGTGCATTTACAATATTCATTGATTTTTGCCATTGAAAAACGTCCAGAAATGATTGAAGCTACTGACTGAATGAAAGGAGCTGGCATCTCACTCTCTTTGAATCTTCTTTATCATGCTAAGAGGAGCAGGAAAAAGTAAAAAATTTCAGAATTGCACCTTGCAATGCGGAGAAATTACTGTTTGTGCATTTATAATATTCAATGATTTTTGCCATTGAAAAACGTCCAGAAATGATTGAAGCTACTGACTGAACGAAAGGAGCTGGCATCTCACTCTCTTTGAATCTTCTTTATCATGCTAAGAGGAGCAGGAAAAAGCAAAAAATTTCAGAATTGCACCTTGCAATGCGGAGAAATTACTGTTTGTGCATTTACAATATTCATTGATTTTTGCCATTGAAAAACATCATGTTATTCATGTACCAGAAATGTTTGAAGCTACTGACTGAATGAAACGAGCTGACATCTCACTCTCTTTGAATCTTCTTTATCATGCTAAGAGGAGCAGGAAAAAGCAAAAAATTTCAGAATTGCACATTGCAATGCGGAGAAATTACTGTTTGTGCATTTACAATATTCATTGATTTTTGCCATTGAAAAACGTCCAGAAATGATTGAAGCTACTGACTGAATGAAAGGAGCTGGCATCTCACTCTCTTTGAATCTTCTTTATCATGCTAAGAGGAGCAGGAAAAAGCAAAAAATTTCAGAATTGCACCTTGCAATGCGGAGAAATTACTGTTTGTGCATTTACAATATTCATTGATTTTTGCCATTGAAAAACATCCAGAAATGATTGAAGCTACTGACTGAATGAAAGGAGCTGGCATCTCACTCTCTTTGAATCTTCTTTATCATGCTAAGAGGAGCAGGAAAAAGCAAAAAATTTCAGAATTGCACCTTGCAATGCGGAGAAATTACTGTTTGTGCATTTACAATATTCATTGATTTTTGCCATTGAAAAATGTCCAGAAATGATTGAAGCTACTGACTGAATGAAAGGAGCTGGCATCTCACTCTCTTTGAATCTTCTTTATCATGCTAAGAGGAGCAGGAAAAAGCAAAAAATTTCAGAATTGCGCCTTGCAATGCGGAGAAATTACTGTTTGTGCATTTACAAAATTCATTGATTTTTGCCATTGAAAAACATCATGTTATTCATATACCAGAAATGATTGAAGCTACTGACTGAAGGAAAGGATCTGGCATCTCACTCTCTTTGAATCTTCTTTATCATGCTAAGAGGAGCAGGAAAAAGCAAAAAATTTCAGAATTGCACCTTGCAATGCGGAGAAATTACTGTTTGTGCATTTACAATATTCATTGATTTTTGCCATTGAAAAACGTCCAGAAATGATTGAAGCTACTGACTGAATGAAAGGAGCTGGCATCTCACTCTCTTTGAATCTTCTTTATCATGCTAAGAGGAGCAGGAAAAAGCAAAAAATTTCAGAATTGCACCTTGCAATGCGGAGAAATTACTGTTTGTGCATTTACAAAATTCATTGATTTTTGCCATTGAAAAACATCATGTTATTCATATACCAGAAATGATTGAAGCTACTGACTGAAGGAAAGGATCTGGCATCTCACTCTCTTTGAATCTTCTTTATCATGCTAAGAGGAGCAGGAAAAAGCAAAAAGTTTCAGAATTGCACCTTGCAATGCGGAGAAATTACTGTTTGTGCATTTACAATATTCATTGGTTTTTGCCATTGAAAAACGTCCAGAAATGATTGAAGCTACTGACTGAATGAAAGGAGCTGGCATCTCACTCTCTTTGAATCTTCTTTATCATGCTAAGAGGAGCAGGAAAAAGCAAAAAATTTCAGAATTGCACCTTGCAATGCGGAGAAATTACTGTTTGTGCATTTACAATATTCATTGATTTTTGCGATTGAAAAACATCATGTTATTCATATACCAGAAATGATTGAAGCTACTGACTGAATGAAAGGAGCTGGCATCTCACTCTCTTTGAATCTTCTTTATCATGCTAAGAGGAGCAGGAAAAAGTAAAAAATTTCAGAATTGCACCTTGCAATGCGGAGAAATTACTGATTGTGCATTTACAATATTCAATGATTTTTGCCATTGAAAAACGTCCAGAAATGATTAAAGCTACTGACTGAATGAAAGGAGCTGGCATCTCACTCTCTTTGAATCTTCTTTATCATGCTAAGAGGAGCAGGAAAAAGCAAAAAATTTCAGAATTGCACCTTGCAATGCGGAGAAATTACTGTTTGTGCATTTACAATATTCATTGATTTTTGCCATTGAAAAACGTCCAGAAATGATTGAAGCTACTGACTGAATGAAAGGAGCTGGCATCTCACTCTCTTTGAATCTTCTTTATCATGCTAAGAGGAGCAGGAAAAAGCAAAAAATTTCAGAATTGCACCTTGCAATGCGGAGAAATTACTGTTTGTGCATTTACAATATTCATTGATTTTTGCCATTGAAAAACATCATGTTATTCATATACCAGAAATGATTGAAGCTACTGACTGAATGAAAGGAGCTGGCATCTCAATCTCTTTGAATCTTCTTTATCATGCTTAGAGGAGCAGGAAAAAGTAAAAAATTTCAGAATTGCGCCTTGCAATGCGGAGAAATTACTGTTTGTGCATTTACAAAATTCATTGATTTTTGCCATTGAAAAACATCATGTTATTCATATACCAGAAATGATTGAAGCTACTGACTGAAGGAAAGGATCTGGCATCTCACTCTCTTTGAATCTTCTTTATCATGCTTAGAGGAGCAGGAAAAAGCAAAGAATTTCAGAATTGCACCTTGCAATGCGGAGAAATTACTGTTTGTGCATTTACAATATTCATTGATTTTTGCCATTGAAAAACGTCCAGAAATGATTGAAGCTACTGACTGAATGAAAGGAGCTGGCATCTCACTCTCTTTGAATCTTCTTTATCATGCTAAGAGGAGCAGGAAAAAGCAAAAAATTTCAGAATTGCACCTTGCAATGCGGAGAAATTACTGTTTGTGCATTTACAATATTCATTGATTTTTGCGATTGAAAAACATCATGTTATTCATATACCAGAAATGATTGAAGCTACTGACTGAATGAAAGGAGCTGGCATCTCACTCTCTTTGAATCTTCTTTATCATGCTAAGAGGAGCAGGAAAAAGTAAAAAATTTCAGAATTGCACCTTGCAATGCGGAGAAATTACTGTTTGTGCATTTACAATATTCATTGATTTTTGCCATTGAAAAACGTCCAGAAATGATTGAAGCTACTGACTGAATGAAAGGAGCTGGCATCTCACTCTCTTTGAATATTCTTTATCATGCTAAGAGGAGCAGGAAAAAGCAAAAAATTTCAGAATTGCACCTTGCAATGCGGAGAAATTACTGTTTGTGCATTTACAATATTCATTGATTTTTGCCATTGAAAAACGTCCAGAAATGATTGAAGCTACTGACTGAATGAAAGGAGCTGGCATCTCACTCTCTTTGAATCTTCTTTATCATGCTAAGAGGAGCAGGAAAAAGCAAAAAATTTCAGAATTGCACCTTGCAATGCGGAGAAATTACTGTTTGTGCATTTACAATATTCATTGATTTTTGCCATTGAAAAACATGTTATTCATATACCAGAAATGTTTGAAGCTACTGACTGAATGAAAGGAGCTGGCACCTCACTCTCTTTGAATCTTCTTTATCATGCTAAGAGGAGCAGGAAAAAGCAAAAAATTTCAGAATTGCACCTTGCAATGTGGAGAAATTACTGTTTGTGCATTTACAATATTCATTGATTTTTACCATTGAAAAACGTCCAGAAATGATTGAAGCTACTGACTGAATGAAAGTAGCTGGCTTCTCACTCTCTTTGAATCTTCTTTATCATGCTAAGACGAGCAGGAAAAAGCAAAAAATTTCAGACTTGCACCTTGCAATGCGGAGAAATTACTGTTTGTGCATTTACAATATTCATTGATTTTTGCCATTGAAAAACATCATGTTATTCATATACCAGAAATGTTTGAAGCTACTGACTGAATGAAAGGAGCTGGCATCTCACTCTCTTTGAATCTTCTTTATCATGCTAAGAGGAGCAGGAAAAAGCAAAAAATTTCAGAATTGCACCTTGCAATGCGGAGAAATTACTGTTTGTGCATTTACAATATTCATTGATTTTTGCCATTGAAAAACGTCCAGAAATGATTGAAGCTACTGACTGAATGAAAGGAGCTGGCATCTCACTCTCTTTGAATCTTCTTTATCATGCTAAGAGGAGCAGGAAAAAGCAAAAAATTTCAGAATTGCACCTTGCAATGCGGAGAAATTACTGTTTGTGCATTTACAATATTCATTGATTTTTGCCATTGAAAAACGTCCAGAAATGATTGAAGCTACTGACTGAATGAAAGGAGCTGGCATCTCACTCTCTTTGAATCTTCTTTATCATGCTAAGAGGAGCAGGAAAAAGCAAAAAATTTCAGAATTGCACCTTGCAATGCGGAGAAATTACTGTTTGTGCATTTACAATATTCATTGATTTTTGCCATTGAAAAACATGTTATTCATATACCAGAAATGTTTGAAGCTACTGACTGAATGAAAGGAGCTGGCACCTCACTCTCTTTGAATCTTCTTTATCATGCTAAGAGGAGCGGGAAAAAGCAAAAAATTTCAGAATTGCACCTTGCAATGCGGAGAAATTACTGTTTGTGCATTTACAATATTCATTGATTTTTGCCATTGAAAAACGTCCAGAAATGATTGAAGGTACTGACTGAATGAAAGGAGCTGGCATCTCACTCTCTTTGAATCTTCTTTATCATGCTAAGAGGAGCAGGAAAAAGCAAAAAATTTCAGAATTGCACCTTGCAATGCGGAGAAATTACTGTTTGTGCATTTACAAAATTCATTGATTTTTGCCATTGAAAAACGTCCAGAAATGATTGAAGCTACTGACTGGATGAAAGGAGCTGGCATCTCACTCTCTTTGAATCTTCTTTATCATGCTAAGAGGAGCAGGAAAATGCAAAAAATTTCAGAATTGCACCTTGCAATGCGGAGAAATTACAGTTTGTGCATTTACAATATTCATTGATTTTTGCCATTGAGAAACGTCCAGAAATGATTGAAGCTACTGACTGAATGAAAGGAGCTGGCATCTCACTCTCTTTGAATCTTTATCATGCTAAGAGGAGCAGGAAAAAGCAAAAAATTTCAGAATTGCACCTTGCAATGCGGAGAAATTACTGTTTGTGCATTTACAATATTCATTGATTTTTGCCATTGAAAAACATCATGTTATTCATATACCAGAAATGTTTGAAGCTACTGACTGAATGAAAGGAGCTGGCATCTCACTCTCTTTGAATCTTCTTTATCATGCTAAGAGGAGCAGGAAAAAGCAAAAAATTTCAGAATTGCACCTTGCAATGTGGAGAAATTACTGTTTGTGCATTTACAATATTCATTGATTTTTACCATTGAAAAACGTCCAGAAATGATTGAAGCTACTGACTGAATGAAAGTAGCTGGCATCTCACTCTCTTTGAATCTTCTTTATCATGCTAAGAGGAGCAGGAAAAAGCAAAAAATTTCAGACTTGCACCTTGCAATGCGGAGAAATTACTGTTTGTGCATTTACAATATTCATTGATTTTTGCCATTGAAAAACATCATGTTATTGATATACCAGAAATGTTTGAAGCTACTGACTGAATGAAAGGAGCTGGCATCTCACTCTCTTTGAATCTTCTTTATCATGCTAAGAGGAGCAGGAAAAAGCAAAAAATTTCAGAATTGCACCTTGCAATGCGGAGAAATTACTGTTTGTGCATTTACAATATTCATTGATTTTTTCCATTGAAAAACATCATGTTATTCATATACCAGAAATGTTTGAAGCTACTGACTGAATGAAAGGAGCTGGCATCTCAATCTCTTTGAATCTTCTTTATCATGCTAAGAGGAGCAGGAAAAAGCAAAAAACTTCAGAATTGCACCTTGCAATGTGGAGAAATTACTGTTTGTGCATTTACAATATTCATTGATTTTTACCATTGAAAAACGTCCAGAAATGATTGAAGCTACTGACTGAATGAAAGTAGCTGGCATCTCACTCTCTTTGAATCTTCTTTATCATGCTAAGAGGAGCAGGAAAAAGCAAAAAATTTCAGACTTGCACCTTGCAATGCGGAGAAATTACTGTTTGTGCATTTACAATATTCATTGATTTTTGCCATTGAAAAACATCATGTTATTCATATACCAGAAATGTTTGAAGCTACTGACTGAATGAAAGGAGCTGGCATCTCACTCTCTTTGAATCTTCTTTATCATGCTAAGAGGAGCAGGAAAAAGCAAAAAATTTCAGAATTGCACCTTGCAATGCGGAGAAATTACTGTTTGTGCATTTACAATATTCATTGATTTTTGCCATTGAAAAACATCATGTTATTCATATACCAGAAATGTTTGAAGCTACTGACTGAATGAAAGGAGCTGACATCTCACTCTCTTTGAATCTTCTTTATCATGCTAAGAGGAGCAGGAAAAAGCAAAACATTTCAGAATTGCACCTTGCAATGCGGAGAAATTACTGTTTGTGCATTTACAATATTCATTGATTTTTGCCATTGAAAAACGTCCAGAAATGATTGAAGCTACTGACTGAATGAAAGGAGCTGGCATCTCACTCTCTTTGAATCATGCTAAGAGGAGCAGGAAAAAGCAAAAAAATTCAGAATTGCACCTTGCAATGCGGAGAAATTACTGTTTGTGCATTTACAATATTCATTGATTTTTGCCATTGAAAAACATCATGTTATTCATATACCAGAAATGTTTGAAGCTACTGACTGAATGAAAGGAGCTGGCATCTCACTCTCTTTGAATCTTCTTTATCATGCTAAGAGGAGCAGGAAAAAGCAAAAAATTTTAGAATTGCACCTTGCAATGTGGAGAAATTACTGTTTGTGCATTTACAATATTCATTGATTTTTACCATTGAAAAACGTCCAGAAATGATTGAAGCTACTGACTGAATGAAAGTAGCTGGCATCTCACTCTCTTTGAATCTTCTTTATCATGCTAAGAGGAGCAGGAAAAAGCAAAAAATTTCAGACTTGCACCTTGCAATGCGGAGAAATTACTGTTTGTGCATTTACAATATTCATTGATTTTTGCCATTGAAAAACATCATGTTATTCATATACCAGAAATGTTTGAAGCTACTGACTGAATGAAAGGAGCTGGCATCTCACTCTCTTTGAATCTTCTTTATCATGCTAAGAGGAGCAGGAAAAAGCAAAAAATTTCAGAATTGCACCTTGCAATGCGGAGAAATTACTGTTTGTGCATTTACAATATTCATTGATTTTTGCCATTGAAAAACGTCCAGAAATGATTGAAGCTACTGACTGAATGAAAGGAGCTGGCATCTCACTCTCTTTGAATCTTCTTTATCATGCTAAGAGGAGCAGGAAAAAGCAAAAAATTTCAGAATTGCACCTTGCAATGCGGAGAAATTACTGTTTGTGCATTTACAATATTCATTGATTTTTGCCATTGAAAAACGTCCAGAAATGATTGAAGCTACTGACTGAATGAAAGGAGCTGGCATCTCACTCTCTTTGAATCTTCTTTATCATGCTAAGAGGAGCTGGAAAAAGCAAAAAAATTTCAGAATTGCACCTTGCAATGCGGAGAAATTACTGTTTGTGCATTTACAATATTCATTGATTTTTGCCATTGAAAAACATGTTATTCATATACCAGAAATGTTTGAAGCTACTGACTGAATGAAAGGAGCTGGCACCTCAATCTCTTTGAATCTTCTTTATCATGCTAAGAGGAGCGGGAAAAAGCAAAAAATTTCAGAATTGCACCTTGCAATGAAGAGAAATTACTGTTTGTGCATTTACAATATTCATTGATTTTTGCCATTGAAAAACGTCCAGAAATGATTGAAGGTACTGACTGAATGAAAGGAGCTGGCATCTCACTCTCTTTGAATCTTCTTTATCATGCTAAGAGGAGCAGGAAAAAGCAAAAAATTTCAGAATTGCACCTTGCAATGCGGAGAAATTACTGTTTGTGCATTTACAATATTCATTGATTTTTGCCATTGAAAAACGTCCAGAAATGATTGAAGCTACTGACTGAATGAAAGGAGCTGGCATCTCACTCTCTTTGAATCTTCTTTATCATGCTAAGAGGAGCAGGAAAAAGCAAAAAATTTCAGAATTGCACCTTGCAATGCGGAGAAATTACTGTTTGTGCATTTACAATATTCATTGATTTTTGCCATTGAAAAACATCCAGAAATGATTGAAGCTACTGACTGAATGAAAGGAGCTGGCATCTCACTCTCTTTGAATCTTCTTTATCATGCTAAGAGGAGCAGGAAAAAGCAAAAAATTTCAGAATTGCACCTTGCAATGCGGAGAAATTACTGTTTGTGCATTTACAATATTCATTGATTTTTGCCATTGAAAAACATCATGTTATTCATATACCAGAAATGTTTGAAGCTACTGACTGAATGAAAGGAGCTGGCATCTCACTCTCTTTGAATCTTCTTTATCATGCTAAGAGGAGCAGGAAAAAGCAAAAAATTTCAGAATTGCACCTTGCAATGTGGAGAAATTACTGTTTGTGCATTTACAATATTCATTGATTTTTACCATTGAAAAACGTCCAGAAATGATTGAAGCTACTGACTGAATGAAAGTAGCTGGCATCTCACTCTCTCTGAATCTTCTTTATCATGCTAAGAGGAGCAGGAAAAAGCAAAAAATTTCAGAATTGCACCTTGCAATGCGGAGAAATTACTGTTTGTGCATTTACAATATTCATTGATTTTTGCCATTGAAAAACATCATGTTATTCATATACCAGAAATGTTTGAAGCTACTGACTGAATGAAAGGAGCTGGCATCTCACTCTCTTTGAATCTTCTTTATCATGCTAAGAGGAGCAGAAAAAAGCAAAAAATTTCAGACTTGCACCTTGCAATGCGGAGAAATTACTGTTTGTGCATTTACAATATTCATTGATTTTTGCCATTGAAAAACATCATGTTATTCATATACCAGAAATGTTTGAAGCTACTGACTGAATGAAAGGAGCTGGCATCTCACTCTCTTTGAATCTTCTTTATCATGCTAAGAGGAGCAGGAAAAAGCAAAAAATTTCAGAATTGCACCTTGCAATGCGGAGAAATTACTGTTTGTGCATTTACAATATTCATTGATTTTTGCCATTGAAAAACGTCCAGAAATGATTGAAGGTACTGACTGAATGAAAGGAGCTGGCATCTCACTCTCTTTGAATCTTCTTTATCATGCTAAGAGGAGCAGGAAAAAGCAAAAAGTTTCAGAATTGCAACTTGCAATGCGGAGAAATTACTGTTTGTGCATTTACAATATTCATTGATTTTTGCCATTGAAAAACGTCCAGAAATGATTGAAGCTACTGACTGAATGAAAGGAGCTGGCATCTCACTCTCTTTGAATCTTCTTTATCATGCTAAGTGGAGCAGGAAAAAGCAAAAAATTTCAGAATTGCACCTTGCAATGCGGAGAAATTACAGTTTGTGCATTTACAATATTCATTGATTTTTGCCATTGAAAAACGTCCAGAAATGATTGAAGCTACTGACTGAATGAAAGGAGCTGGCATCTCACTCTCTTTGAATCTTCTTTATCATGCTAAGAGGAGCAGGAAAAAGCAAAAAATTTCAGAATTGCACCTTGCAATGCGGAGAAATTACTGTTTGTGCATTTACAATATTCGTTGATTTTTGCCATTGAAAAACGTCCAGAAATGATTGAAGCTACTGACTGAATGAAAGGAGCTGGCATCTCACTCTCTTTGAATCTTCTTTATCATGCTAAGAGGAGCAGGAAAAAGCAAAAAATTTCAGAATTGCACCTTGCAATGCGGAGAAATTACAGTTTGTGCATTTACAATATTCATTGATTTTTGCCATTGAAAAACGTCCAGAAATGATTGAAGCTACTGACTGAATGAAAGGAGCTGGCATCTCACTCTCTTTGAATCTTCTTTATCATGCTAAGAGGAGCAGGAAAAAGCAAAAAATTTCAGAATTGCACCTTGCAATGCGGAGAATTTACTGTTTGTGCATTTACAATATTCATTGATTTTTGCCATTGAAAAACATGTTATTCATATACCAGAAATGTTTGAAGCTCCTGACTGAATGAAAGGAGCTGGCACCTCACTCTCTTTGAATCTTCTTTATCATGCTAAGAGGAGCAGGAAAAAGCAAAAAATTTCAGAATTGCACCTTGCAATGCGGAGAAATTACTGTTTGTGCATTTACAATATTCATTGATTTTTGCCATTGAAAAACATGTTATTCATATACCAGAAATGTTTGAAGCTCCTGACTGAATGAAAGGAGCTGGCACCTCACTCTCTTTGAATCTTCTTTATCATGCTAAGAGGAGCAGGAAAAAGCAAAAAATTTCAGAATTGCACCTTGCAATGAGGAGAAATTACTGTTTGTGCATTTACAATATTCATTGATTTTTGCCATTGAAAAACGTCCAGAAATGATTGAAGCTACTGACTGAATGAAAGGAGCTGGCATCTCACTCTCTTTGAATCTTCTTTATCATGCTAAGAGGAGCAGGAAAAAGCAAAAAATTTCAGAATTGCACCTTGCAATGCGGAGAAATTACTGTTTGTGCATTTACAATATTCATTGATTTTTGCCATTGAAAAATGTCCAGAAATGATTGAAGCTACTGACTGAATGAAAGGAGCTGGCATCTCACTCTCTTTGAATCTTCTTTATCATGCTAAGAGGAGCAGGAAAAAGCAAAAAATTTCAGAATTGCGCCTTGCAATGCGGAGAAATTACTGTTTGTGCATTTACAAAATTCATTGATTTTTGCCATTGAAAAACATCATGTTATTCATATACCAGAAATGATTGAAGCTACTGACTGAAGGAAAGGAGCTGGCATCTCACTCTCTTTGAATCTTCTTTATCATGCTAAGAGGAGCAGGAAAAAGCAAAAAATTTCAGAATTGCACCTTGCAATGCGGAGAATTTACTGTTTGTGCATTTACAATATTCATTGATTTTTGCCATTGAAAAACGTCCAGAAATGATTGAAGCTACTGACTGAATGAAAGGAGCTGGCATCTCACTCTCTTTGAATCTTCTTTATCATGCTAAGAGGAGCAGGAAAAAGCAAAAAATTTCAGAATTTCACCTTGCAATGCGGAGAAATTACAGTTTGTGCATTTACAATATTCATTGATTTTTGCCATTGAAAAACGTCCAGAAATGATTGAAGCTACTGACTGAATGAAAGGAGCTGGCATCTCACTCTCTTTGAATCTTCTTTATCATGCTAAGAGGAGCAGGAAAAAGCAAAAAATTTCAGAATTGCACCTTGCAATGCGGAGAAATTACTGTTTGTGCATTTACAATATTCGTTGATTTTTGCCATTGAAAAACGTCCAGAAATGATTGAAGCTACTGACTGAATGAAAGGAGCTGGCATCTCACTCTCTTTGAATCTTCTTTATCATGCTAAGAGGAGCAGGAAAAAGCAAAAAATTTCAGAATTGCACCTTGCAATGCGGAGAAATTACTGTTTGTGCATTTACAATATTCATTGATTTTTGCCATTGAAAAACATCATGTTATTCATATACCAGAAATGTTTGAAGCTACTGACTGAATGAAAGGAGCTGGCATCTCACTCTCTTTGAATCTTCTTTATCATGCTAAGAGGAGCAGGAAAAAGCAAAAAATTTCAGAATTGCACCTTGCAATGCGGAGAAATTACTGTTTGTGCATTTACAATATTCATTGATTTTTGCCATTGAAAAACATAATGTTATTCATATACCAGAAATGTTTGAAGCTACTGACTGAATGAAAGGAGCTGGCATCTCAATCTCTTTGAATCTTCTTTATCATGCTAAGAGGAGCATGAAAAAGCAAAAAATTTCAGAATTGCACCTTGCAATGCGGAGAAATTACAGTTTGTGCATTTACAATATTCATTGATTTTTGCCATTGAAAAACGTCCAGAAATGATTGAAGCTACTGACTGAATGAAAGGAGCTGGCATCTCACTCTCTTTGAATCTTCTTTATCATGCTAAGAGGAGCAGGAAAAAGCAAAAAATTTCAGAATTGCACCTTGCAATGCGGAGAAATTACTGTTTGTGCATTTACAATATTCGTTGATTTTTGCCATTGAAAAACGTCCAGAAATGATTGAAGCTACTGACTGAATGAAAGTAGCTGGCATCTCACTCTCTTTGAATCTTCTTTATCATGCTAAGAGGAGCAGGAAAAAGCAAAAAATTTCAGACTTGCACCTTGCAATGCGGAGAAATTACTGTTTGTGCATTTACAATATTCATTGATTTTTGCCATTGAAAAACATCATGTTATTCATATACCAGAAATGTTTGAAGCTACTGACTGAATGAAAGGAGCTGGCATCTCACTCTCTTTGAATCTTCTTTATCATGCTAAGAGGAGCAGAAAAAAGCAAAAAATTTCAGACTTGCACCTTGCAATGCGGAGAAATTACTGTTTGTGCATTTACAATATTCATTGATTTTTGCCATTGAAAAACATCATGTTATTCATATACCAGAAATGTTTGAAGCTACTGACTGAATGAAAGGAGCTGGCATCTCACTCACTTTGAATCTTCTTTATCATGCTAAGAGGAGCAGGAAAAAGCAAAAAATTTCAGAATTGCACCTTGCAATGCGGAGAAATTACTGTTTGTGCATTTACAATATTCATTGATTTTTGCCATTGAAAAACGTCCAGAAATGATTGAATGTACTGACTGAATGAAAGGAGCTGGCATCTCACTCTCTTTGAATCTTCTTTATCATGCTAAGAGGAGCAGGAAAAAGCAAAAAATTTCAGAATTGCAACTTGCAATGCGGAGAAATTACTGTTTGTGCATTTACAATATTCATTGATTTTTGCCATTGAAAAACGTCCAGAAATGATTGAAGCTACTGACTGAATGAAAGGAGCTGGCATCTCACTCTCTTTGAATCTTCTTTATCATGCTAAGTGGAGCAGGAAAAAGCAAAAAATTTCAGAATTGCACCTTGCAATGCGGAGAAATTACAGTTTGTGCATTTACAATATTCATTGATTTTTGCCATTGAAAAACGTCCAGAAATGATTGAAGCTACTGACTGAATGAAAGGAGCTGGCATCTCACTCTCTTTGAATCTTCTTTATCATGCTAAGAGGAGCAGGAAAAAGCAAAAAATTTCAGAATTGCACCTTGCAATGCGGAGAAATTACTGTTTGTGCATTTACAATATTCGTTGATTTTTGCCATTGAAAAACGTCCAGAAATGATTGAAGCTACTGACTGAATGAAAGGAGCTGGCATCTCACTCTCTTTGAATCTTCTTTATCATGCTAAGAGGAGCAGGAAAAAGCAAAAAATTTCAGAATTGCACCTTGCAATGCGGAGAAATTACAGTTTGTGCATTTACAATATTCATTGATTTTTGCCATTGAAAAACGTCCAGAAATGATTGAAGCTACTGACTGAATGAAAGGAGCTGGCATCTCACTCTCTTTGAATCTTCTTTATCATGGTAAGAGGAGCAGGAAAAAGCAAAAAATTTCAGAATTGCACCTTGCAATGCGGAGAATTTACTGTTTGTGCATTTACAATATTCATTGATTTTTGCCATTGAAAAACATGTTATTCATATACCAGAAATGTTTGAAGCTCCTGACTGAATGAAAGGAGCTGGCACCTCACTCTCTTTGAATCTTCTTTATCATGCTAAGAGGAGCAGGAAAAAGCAAAAAATTTCAGAATTGCACCTTGCAATGCGGAGAAATTACTGTTTGTGCATTTACAATATTCATTGATTTTTGCCATTGAAAAACGTCCAGAAATGATTGAAGCTACTGACTGAATGAAAGGAGCTGTCATCTCACTCTCTTTGAATCTTCTTTATCATGCTAAGAGGAGCAGGAAAAAGCAAAAAATTTCAGAATTGCACCTTGCAATGCGGAGAAATTACTGTTTGTGCATTTACAATATTCATTGATTTTTGCCATTGAAAAATGTCCAGAAATGATTGAAGCTACTGACTGAATGAAAGGAGCTGGCATCTCACTCTCTTTGAATCTTCTTTATCATGCTAAGAGGAGCAGGAAAAAGCAAAAAATTTCAGAATTGCGCCTTGCAATGCGGAGAAATTACTGTTTGTGCATTTACAAAATTCATTGATTTTTGCCATTGAAAAACATCATGTTATTCATATACCAGAAATGATTGAAGCTACTGACTGAAGGAAAGGAGCTGGCATCTCACTCTCTTTGAATCTTCTTTATCATGCTAAGAGGAGCAGGAAAAAGCAAAAAATTTCAGAATTGCACCTTGCAATGCGGAGAATTTACTGTTTGTGCATTTACAATATTCATTGATTTTTGCCATTGAAAAACGTCCAGAAATGATTGAAGCTACTGACTGAATGAAAGGAGCTGGCATCTCACTCTCTTTGAATCTTCTTTATCATGCTAAGAGGAGCAGGAAAAAGCAAAAAATTTCAGAATTGCACCTTGCAATGCGGAGAAATTACAGTTTGTGCATTTACAATATTCATTGATTTTTGCCATTGAAAAACGTCCAGAAATGATTGAAGCTACTGACTGAATGAAAGGAGCTGGCATCTCGCTCTCTTTGAATCTTCTTTATCATGCTAAAAGGAGCAGGAAAAAGCAAAAAATTTCAGAATTGCACCTTGCAATGCGGAGAAATTACTGTTTGTGCATTTACAATATTCGTTGATTTTTGCCATTGAAAAACGTCCAGAAATGATTGAAGCTACTGACTGAATGAAAGGAGCTGGCATCTCACTCTCTTTGAATCTTCTTTATCATGCTAAGAGGAGCAGGAGAAAGCAAAAAATTTCAGAATTGCACCTTGCAATGCGGAGAAATTACAGTTTGTGCATTTACAATATTCATTGATTTTTGCCATTGAAAAACGTCCAGAAATGATTGAAGCTACTGACTGAATGAAAGGAGCTGGCATCTCACTCTCTTTGAATCTTCTTTATCATGCTAAGAGGAGCAGGAAAAAGCAAAAAATTTCAGAATTGCACCTTGCAATGCGGAGAAATTACAGTTTGTGCATTTACAATATTCATTGATTTTTGCCATTGAAAAACGTCCAGAAATGATTGAAGCTACTGACTGAATGAAAGGAGCTGGCATCTCACTCTCTTTGAATCTTCTTTATCATGCTAAGAGGAGCAGGAAAAAGCAAAAAATTTCAGACTTGCACCTTGCAATGCGGAGAAATTACTGTTTGTGCATTTACAATATTCATTGATTTTTGCCATTGAAAAACATCATGTTATTCATATACCAGAAATGTTTGAAGCTACTGACTGAATGAAAGGAGCTGGCATCTCACTCTCTTTGAATCTTCTTTATCATGCTAAGAGGAGCAGAAAAAAGCAAAAAATTTCAGACTTGCACCTTGCAATGCGGAGAAATTACTGTTTGTGCATTTACAATATTCATTGATTTTTGCCATTGAAAAACATGTTATTCATATACCAGAAATGTTTGAAGCTCCTGACTGAATGAAAGGAGCTGGCACCTCACTCTCTTTGAATCTTCTTTATCATGCTAAGAGGAGCAGGAAAAAGCAAAAAATTTCAGAATTGCACCTTGCAATGCGGAGAAATTACTGTTTGTGCATTTACAATATTCATTGATTTTTGCCATTGAAAAACGTCCAGAAATGATTGAAGCTACTGACTGAATGAAAGGAGCTGGCATCTCACTCTCTTTGAATCTTCTTTATCATGCTAAGAGGAGCAGGAAAAAGCAAAAAATTTCAGAATTGCACCTTGCAATGCGGAGAAATTACTGTTTGTGCATTTACAATATTCATTGATTTTTGCCATTGAAAAATGTCCAGAAATGATTGAAGCTACTGACTGAATGAAAGGAGCTGGCATCTCACTCTCTTTGAATCTTCTTTATCATGCTAAGAGGAGCAGGAAAAAGCAAAAAATTTCAGAATTGCGCCTTGCAATGCGGAGAAATTACTGTTTGTGCATTTACAAAATTCATTGATTTTTGCCATTGAAAAACATCATGTTATTCATATACCAGAAATGATTGAAGCTACTGACTGAAGGAAAGGAGCTGGCATCTCACTCTCTTTGAATCTTCTTTATCATGCTAAGAGGAGCAGGAAAAAGCAAAAAATTTCAGAATTGCACCTTGCAATGCGGAGAATTTACTGTTTGTGCATTTACAATATTCATTGATTTTTGCCATTGAAAAACGTCCAGAAATGATTGAAGCTACTGACTGAATGAAAGGAGCTGGCATCTCACTCTCTTTGAATCTTCTTTATCATGCTAAGAGGAGCAGGAAAAAGCAAAAAATTTCAGAATTGCACCTTGCAATGCGGAGAAATTACTGTTTGTGCATTTACAATATTCATTGATTTTTGCCATTGAAAAATGTCCAGAAATGATTGAAGCTACTGACTGAATGAAAGGAGCTGGCATCTCACTCTCTTTGAATCTTCTTTATCATGCTAAGAGGAGCAGGAAAAAGCAAAAAATTTCAGAATTGCGCCTTGCAATGCGGAGAAATTACTGTTTGTGCATTTACAAAATTCATTGATTTTTGCCATTGAAAAACATCATGTTATTCATATACCAGAAATGATTGAAGCTACTGACTGAAGGAAAGGAGCTGGCATCTCACTCTCTTTGAATCTTCTTTATCATGCTAAGAGGAGCAGGAAAAAGCAAAAAATTTCAGAATTGCACCTTGCAATGCGGAGAATTTACTGTTTGTGCATTTACAATATTCATTGATTTTTGCCATTGAAAAACGTCCAGAAATGATTGAAGCTACTGACTGAATGAAAGGAGCTGGCATCTCACTCTCTTTGAATCTTCTTTATCATGCTAAGAGGAGCAGGAAAAAGCAAAAAATTTCAGAATTGCACCTTGCAATGCGGAGAAATTACAGTTTGTGCATTTACAATATTCATTGATTTTTGCCATTGAAAAACGTCCAGAAATGATTGAAGCTACTGACTGAATGAAAGGAGCTGGCATCTCGCTCTCTTTGAATCTTCTTTATCATGCTAAAAGGAGCAGGAAAAAGCAAAAAATTTCAGAATTGCACCTTGCAATGCGGAGAAATTACTGTTTGTGCATTTACAATATTCGTTGATTTTTGCCATTGAAAAACGTCCAGAAATGATTGAAGCTACTGACTGAATGAAAGGAGCTGGCATCTCGCTCTCTTTGAATCTTCTTTATCATGCTAAAAGGAGCAGGAAAAAGCAAAAAATTTCAGAATTGCACCTTGCAATGCGGAGAAATTACTGTTTGTGCATTTACAATATTCGTTGATTTTTGCCATTGAAAAACGTCCAGAAATGATTGAAGCTACTGACTGAATGAAAGGAGCTGGCATCTCACTCTCTTTGAATCTTCTTTATCATGCTAAGAGGAGCAGGAGAAAGCAAAAAATTTCAGAATTGCACCTTGCAATGCGGAGAAATTACAGTTTGTGCATTTACAATATTCATTGATTTTTGCCATTGAAAAACGTCCAGAAATGATTGAAGCTACTGACTGAATGAAAGGAGCTGGCATCTCACTCTCTTTGAATCTTCTTTATCATGCTAAGAGGAGCAGGAAAAAGCAAAAAATTTCAGAATTGCACCTTGCAATGCGGAGAAATTACAGTTTGTGCATTTACAATATTCATTGATTTTTGCCATTGAAAAACGTCCAGAAATGATTGAAGCTACTGACTGAATGAAAGGAGCTGGCATCTCGCTCTCTTTGAATCTTCTTTATCATGCTAAGAGGAGCAGGAAAAAGCAAAAAATTTCAGAATTGCGCCTTGCAATGCGGAGAAATTACTGTTTGTGCATTTACAAAATTCATTGATTTTTGCCATTGAAAAACATCATGTTATTCATATACCAGAAATGATTGAAGCTACTGACTGAAGGAAAGGAGCTGGCATCTCACTCTCTTTGAATCTTCTTTATCATGCTAAGAGGAGCAGGAAAAAGCAAAAAATTTCAGAATTGCACCTTGCAATGCGGAGAATTTACTGTTTGTGCATTTACAATATTCATTGATTTTTGCCATTGAAAAACGTCCAGAAATGATTGAAGCTACTGACTGAATGAAAGGAGCTGGCATCTCACTCTCTTTGAATCTTCTTTATCATGCTAAGAGGAGCAGGAAAAAGCAAAAAATTTCAGAATTGCACCTTGCAATGCGGAGAAATTACAGTTTGTGCATTTACAATATTCATTGATTTTTGCCATTGAAAAACGTCCAGAAATGATTGAAGCTACTGACTGAATGAAAGGAGCTGGCATCTCGCTCTCTTTGAATCTTCTTTATCATGCTAAAAGGAGCAGGAAAAAGCAAAAAATTTCAGAATTGCACCTTGCAATGCGGAGAAATTACTGTTTGTGCATTTACAATATTCGTTGATTTTTGCCATTGAAAAACGTCCAGAAATGATTGAAGCTACTGACTGAATGAAAGGAGCTGGCATCTCACTCTCTTTGAATCTTCTTTATCATGCTAAGAGGAGCAGGAGAAAGCAAAAAATTTCAGAATTGCACCTTGCAATGCGGAGAAATTACAGTTTGTGCATTTACAATATTCATTGATTTTTGCCATTGAAAAACGTCCAGAAATGATTGAAGCTACTGACTGAATGAAAGGAGCTGGCATCTCACTCTCTTTGAATCTTCTTTATCATGCTAAGAGGAGCAGGAAAAAGCAAAAAATTTCAGAATTGCACCTTGCAATGCGGAGAAATTACAGTTTGTGCATTTACAATATTCATTGATTTTTGCCATTGAAAAACGTCCAGAAATGATTGAAGCTACTGACTGAATGAAAGGAGCTGGCATCTCACTCTCTTTGAATCTTCTTTATCATGCTAAGAGGAGCAGGAAAAAGCAAAAAATTTCAGACTTGCACCTTGCAATGCGGAGAAATTACTGTTTGTGCATTTACAATATTCATTGATTTTTGCCATTGAAAAACATCATGTTATTCATATACCAGAAATGTTTGAAGCTACTGACTGAATGAAAGGAGCTGGCATCTCACTCTCTTTGAATCTTCTTTATCATGCTAAGAGGAGCAGAAAAAAGCAAAAAATTTCAGACTTGCACCTTGCAATGCGGAGAAATTACTGTTTGTGCATTTACAATATTCATTGATTTTTGCCATTGAAAAACATCATGTTATTCATATACCAGAAATGTTTGAAGCTACTGACTGAATGAAAGGAGCTGGCATCTCACTCTCTTTGAATCTTCTTTATCATGCTAAGAGGAGCAGGAAAAAGCAAAAAATTTCAGAATTGCACCTTGCAATGCGGAGAAATTACTGTTTGTGCATTTACAATATTCATTGATTTTTGCCATTGAAAAACGTCCAGAAATGATTGAAGGTACTGACTGAATGAAAGGAGCTGGCATCTCACTCTCTTTGAATCTTCTTTATCATGCTAAGAGGAGCAGGAAAAAGCAAAAAATTTCAGAATTGCAACTTGCAATGCGGAGAAATTACTGTTTGTGCATTTACAATATTCATTGATTTTTGCCATTGAAAAACGTCCAGAAATGATTGAAGCTACTGACTGAATGAAAGGAGCTGGCATCTCACTCTCTTTGAATCTTCTTTATCATGCTAAGAGGAGCAGGAAAAAGCAAAAAATTTCAGAATTGCACCTTGCAATGCGGAGAAATTACTGTTTGTGCATTTACAATATTCGTTGATTTTTGCCATTGAAAAACGTCCAGAAATGATTGAAGCTACTGACTGAATGAAAGGAGCTGGCATCTCACTCTCTTTGAATCTTCTTTATCATGCTAAGAGGAGCAGGAAAAAGCAAAAAATTTCAGAATTGCACCTTGCAATGCGGAGAAATTACAGTTTGTGCATTTACAATATTCATTGATTTTTGCCATTGAAAAACGTCCAGAAATGATTGAAGCTACTGACTGAATGAAAGGAGCTGGCATCTCACTCTCTTTGAATCTTCTTTATCATGCTAAGAGGAGCAGGAAAAAGCAAAAAATTTCAGAATTGCACCTTGCAATGCGGAGAATTTACTGTTTGTGCATTTACAATATTCATTGATTTTTGCCATTGAAAAACATGTTATTCATATACCAGAAATGTTTGAAGCTCCTGACTGAATGAAAGGAGCTGGCACCTCACTCTCTTTGAATCTTCTTTATCATGCTAAGAGGAGCAGGAAAAAGCAAAAAATTTCAGAATTGCACCTTGCAATGCGGAGAAATTACTGTTTATGCATTTACAATATTCATTGATTTTTGCCATTGAAAAACGTCCAGAAATGATTGAAGCTACTGACTGAATGAAAGGAGCTGGCATCTCACTCTCTTTGAATCTTCTTTATCATGCTAAGAGGAGCAGGAAAAAGCAAAAAATTTCAGAATTGCGCCTTGCAATGCGGAGAAATTACTGTTTGTGCATTTACAAAATTCATTGATTTTTGCCATTGAAAAACATCATGTTATTCATATACCAGAAATGATTGAAGCTACTGACTGAAGGAAAGGAGCTGGCATCTCACTCTCTTTGAATCTTCTTTATCATGCTAAGAGGAGCAGGAAAAAGCAAAAAATTTCAGAATTGCACCTTGCAATGCGGAGAATTTACTGTTTGTGCATTTACAATATTCATTGATTTTTGCCATTGAAAAACGTCCAGAAATGATTGAAGCTACTGACTGAATGAAAGGAGCTGGCATCTCACTCTCTTTGAATCTTCTTTATCATGCTAAGAGGAGCAGGAAAAAGCAAAAAATTTCAGAATTGCACCTTGCAATGCGGAGAAATTACAGTTTGTGCATTTACAATATTCATTGATTTTTGCCATTGAAAAACGTCCAGAAATGATTGAAGCTACTGACTGAATGAAAGGAGCTGGCATCTCGCTCTCTTTGAATCTTCTTTATCATGCTAAAAGGAGCAGGAAAAAGCAAAAAATTTCAGAATTGCACCTTGCAATGCGGAGAAATTACTGTTTGTGCATTTACAATATTCGTTGATTTTTGCCATTGAAAAACGTCCAGAAATGATTGAAGCTACTGACTGAATGAAAGGAGCTGGCATCTCACTCTCTTTGAATCTTCTTTATCATGCTAAGAGGAGCAGGAAAAAGCAAAAAATTTCAGAATTGCACCTTGCAATGCGGAGAAATTACAGTTTGTGCATTTACAATATTCATTGATTTTTGCCATTGAAAAACGTCCAGAAATGATTGAAGCTACTGACTGAATGAAAGGAGCTGGCATCTCACTCTCTTTGAATCTTCTTTATCATGCTAAGAGGAGCAGGAAAAAGCAAAAAATTTCAGAATTGCACCTTGCAATGCGGAGAAATTACTGTTTGTGCATTTACAATATTCATTGATTTTTGCCATTGAAAAACATGTTATTCATATACCAGAAATGTTTGAAGCTCCTGACTGAATGAAAGGAGCTGGCACCTCACTCTCTTTGAATCTTCTTTATCATGCTAAGAGGAGCAGGAAAAAGCAAAAAATTTCAGAATTGCACCTTGCAATGCGGAGAAATTACTGTTTGTGCATTTACAATATTCATTGATTTTTGCCATTGAAAAACGTCCAGAAATGATTGTAGCTACTGACTGAATGAAAGGAGCTGGCATCTCACTCTCTTTGAATATTCTTTATCATGCTAAGAGGAGCAGGAAAAAGCAAAAAATTTCAGAATTGCACCTTGCAATGCGGAGAAATTACTGTTTGTGCATTTACAATATTCATTGACTTTTGCCATTGAAAAATGTCCAGAAATGATTGAAGCTACTGACTGAATGAAAGGAGCTGGCATCTCACTCTCTTTGAATCTTCTTTATCATGCTAAGAGGAGCAGGAAAAAACAAAAAATTTCAGAATTGCGCCTTGCAATGCGGAGAAATTACTGTTTGTGCATTTACAAAATTCATTGATTTTTGCCATTGAAAAACATCATGTTATTCATATACCAGAAATGATTGAAGCTACTGACTGAAGGAAAGGAGCTGGCATCTCACTCTCTTTGAATCTTCTTTATCATGCTAAGAGGAGCAGGAAAAAGCAAAAAATTTCAGAATTGCACCTTGCAATGCGGAGAAATTACTGTTTGTGCATTTACAATATTCATTGATTTTTGCGATTGAAAAACATCATGTTATTCATATACCAGAAATGATTGAAGCTACTGACTGAATGAAAGGAGCTGGCATCTCACTCTCTTTGAATCTTCTTTATCATGCTAAGAGGAGCAGGAAAAAGCAAAAAATTTCAGAATTGCACCTTGCAATGCGGAGAAATTACAGTTTGTGCATTTACAATATTCATTGATTTTTGCCATTGAAAAACGTCCAGAAATGATTGAAGCTACTGACTGAATGAAAGGAGCTGGCATCTCACTCTCTTTGAATCTTCTTTATCATGCTAAGAGGAGCAGGAAAAAGCAAAAAATTTCAGAATTGCACCTTGCAATGCGGAGAAATTACTGTTTGTGCATTTACAATATTCATTGATTTTTGCCATTGAAAAACGTCCAGAAATGATTGTAGCTACTGACTGAATGAAAGGAGCTGGCATCTCACTCTCTTTGAATATTCTTTATCATGCTAAGAGGAGCAGGAAAAAGCAAAAAATTTCAGAATTGCACCTTGCAATGCGGAGAAATTACTGTTTGTGCATTTACAATATTCATTGACTTTTGCCATTGAAAAATGTCCAGAAATGATTGAAGCTACTGACTGAATGAAAGGAGCTGGCATCTCACTCTCTTTGAATCTTCTTTATCATGCTAAGAGGAGCAGGAAAAAACAAAAAATTTCAGAATTGCGCCTTGCAATGCGGAGAAATTAGTGTTTGTGCATTTACAAAATTCATTGATTTTTGCCATTGAAAAACATCATGTTATTCATATACCAGAAATGATTGAAGCTACTGACTGAAGGAAAGGAGCTGGCATCTCAATCTCTTTGAATCTTCTTTATCATGCTAAGAGGAGCAGGAAAAAGCAAAAAATTTCAGAATTGCACCTTGCAATGCGGAGAAATTACTGTTTGTGCATTTACAATATTCATTGATTTTTGCGATTGAAAAACATCATGTTATTCATATACCAGAAATGATTGAAGCTACTGACTGAATGAAAGGAGCTGGCATCTCACTCTCTTTGAATCTTCTTTATCATGCTAAGAGGAGCAGGAAAAAGCAAAAAATTTCAGAATTGCACCTTGCAATGCGGAGAAATTACAGTTTGTGCATTTACAATATTCATTGATTTTTGCCATTGAAAAACGTCCAGAAATGATTGAAGCTACTGACTGAATGAAAGGAGCTGGCATCTCACTCTCTTTGAATCTTCTTTATCATGCTAAGAGGAGCAGGAAAAAGCAAAAAATTTCAGAATTGCACCTTGCAATGCGGAGAAATTACTGTTTGTGCATTTACAATATTCATTGATTTTTGCCATTGAAAAACGTCCAGAAATGATTGAAGGTACTGACTGAATGAAAGGAGCTGGCATCTCACTCTCTTTGAATCTTCTTTATCATGCTAAGAGGAGCAGGAAAAAGCAAAAAATTTCAGAATTGCACCTTGCAATGCGGAGAAATTACTGTTTGTGCATTTACAATATTCATTGATTTTTGCCATTGAAAAACGTCCAGAAATGATTGAAGGTACTGACTGAATGAAAGGAGCTGGCATCTCACTCTCTTTGAATCTTCTTTATCATGCTAAGAGGAGCAGGAAAAAGCAAAAAATTTCAGAATTGCACCTTGCAATGCGGAGAAATTACTGTTTGTGCATTTACAATATTCATTGATTTTTGCCATTGAAAAACGTCCAGAAATGATTGAAGCTACTGACTGAATGAAAGGAGCTGGCATCTCACTCTCTTTGAATCTTCTTTATCATGCTAAGAGGAGCAGGAAAAAGCAAAAAATTTCAGAATTGCACCTTGCAATGCGGAGAAATTACTGTTTGTGCATTTACAATATTCATTGACTTTTGCCATTAAAAAATGTCCAGAAATGATTGAAGCTACTGACTGAATGAAAGGAGCTGGCATCTCACTCTCTTTGAATCTTCTTTATCATGCTAAGAGGAGCAGGAAAAAACAAAAAATTTCAGAATTGCGCCTTGCAATGCGGAGAAATTACTGTTTGTGCATTTACAAAATTCATTGATTTTTGCCATTGAAAAACATCATGTTATTCATATACCAGAAATGATTGAAGCTACTGACTGAAGGAAAGGAGCTGGCATCTCACTCTCTTTGAATCTTCTTTATCATGCTAAGAGGAGCAGGAAAAAGCAAAAAATTTCAGAATTGCACCTTGCAATGCGGAGAAATTACTGTTTGTGCATTTACAATATTCATTGATTTTTGCGATTGAAAAACATCATGTTATTCATATACCAGAAATGATTGAAGCTACTGACTGAATGAAAGGAGCTGGCATCTCACTCTCTTTGAATCTTCTTTATCATGCTAAGAGGAGCAGGAAAAAGCAAAAAATTTCAGAATTGCACCTTGCAATGCGGAGAAATTACAGTTTGTGCATTTACAATATTCATTGATTTTTGCCATTGAAAAACGTCCAGAAATGATTGAAGCTACTGACTGAATGAAAGGAGCTGGCATCTCACTCTCTTTGAATCTTCTTTATCATGCTAAGAGGAGCAGGAAAAAGCAAAAAATTTCAGAATTGCACCTTGCAATGCGGAGAAATTACTGTTTGTGCATTTACAATATTCATTGATTTTTGCCATTGAAAAACGTCCAGAAATGATTGAAGCTACTGACTGAATGAAAGGAGCTGGCATCTCACTCTCTTTGAATCTTCTTTATCATGCTAAGAGGAGCAGGAAAAAGCAAAAAATTTCAGAATTGCACCTTGCAATGCGGAGAAATTACTGTTTGTGCATTTACAATATTCATTGATTTTTGCCATTGAAAAATGTCCAGAAATGATTGAAGCTACTGACTGAATGAAAGGAGCTGGCATCTCACTCTCTTTGAATCTTCTTTATCATGCTAAGAGGAGCAGGAAAAAGCAAAAAATTTCAGAATTGCGCCTTGCAATGCGGAGAAATTACTGTTTGTGCATTTACAAAATTCATTGATTTTTGCAATTGAAAAACATCATGTTATTCATATACCAGAAATGATTGAAGCTACTGACTGAAGGAAAGGATCTGGCATCTCACTCTCTTTGAATCTTCTTTATCATGCTTAGAGGAGCAGGAAAAAGCAAAAAATTTCAGAATTGCACCTTGCAATGCGGAGAAATTACTGTTTGTGCATTTACAATATTCATTGATTTTTGCCATTGAAAAACGTCCAGAAATGATTGAAGCTACTGACTGAATGAAAGGAGCTGGCATCTCACTCTCTTTGAATCTTCTTTATCATGCTAAGAGGAGCAGGAAAAAGCAAAAAATTTCAGAATTGCACCTTGCAATGCGGAGAAATTACTGTTTGTGCATTTACAATATTCATTGATTTTTGCGATTGAAAAACATCATGTTATTCATATACCAGAAATGATTGAAGCTACTGACTGAATGAAAGGAGCTGGCATCTCACTCTCTTTGAATCTTCTTTATCATGCTAAGAGGAGCAGGAAAAAGTAAAAAATTTCAGAATTGCACCTTGCAATGCGGAGAAATTACTGTTTGTGCATTTACAATATTCATTGATTTTTGCCATTGAAAAACATCCAGAAATGATTGAAGCTACTGACTGAATGAAAGGAGCTGGCATCTCACTCTCTTTGAATCTTCTTTATCATGCTAAGAGGAGCAGGAAAAAGCAAAAAATTTCAGAATTGCACCTTGCAATGCGGAGAAATTACTGTTTGTGCATTTACAAAATTCATTGATTTTTGCAATTGAAAAACATCATGTTATTCATATACCAGAAATGATTGAAGCTACTGACTGAAGGAAAGGATCTGGCATCTCACTCTCTTTGAATCTTCTTTATCATGCTTAGAGGAGCAGGAAAAAGCAAAAAATTTCAGAATTGCACCTTGCAATGCGGAGAAATTACTGTTTGTGCATTTACAATATTCATTGATTTTTGCCATTGAAAAACGTCCAGAAATGATTGAAGCTACTGACTGAATGAAAGGAGCTGGCATCTCACTCTCTTTGAATCTTCTTTATCATGCTAAGAGGAGCAGGAAAAAGCAAAAAATTTCAGAATTGCACCTTGCAATGCGGAGAAATTACTGTTTGTGCATTTACAATATTCATTGATTTTTGCGATTGAAAAACATCATGTTATTCATATACCAGAAATGATTGAAGCTACTGACTGAATGAAAGGAGCTGGCATCTCACTCTCTTTGAATCTTCTTTATCATGCTAAGAGGAGCAGGAAAAAGTAAAAAATTTCAGAATTGCACCTTGCAATGCGGAGAAATTACTGTTTGTGCATTTACAATATTCATTGATTTTTGCCATTGAAAAACATCCAGAAATGATTGAAGCTACTGACTGAATGAAAGGAGCTGGCATCTCACTCTCTTTGAATCTTCTTTATCATGCTAAGAGGAGCAGGAAAAAGCAAAAAATTTCAGAATTGCACCTTGCAATGCGGAGAAATTACTGTTTGTGCATTTACAATATTCATTGATTTTTGCTATTGAAAAACATCATGTTATTCATATACCAGAAATGATTGAAGCTACTGACTGAATGAAAGGAGCTGGCATCTCACTCTCTTTGAATCTTCTTTATCATGCTAAGAGGAGCAGGAAAAAGCAAAAAATTTCAGAATTGCACCTTGCAATGCGGAGAAATTACAGTTTGTGCATTTACAATATTCATTGATTTTTGCCATTGAAAAACGTCCAGAAATGATTGAAGCTACTGACTGAATGAAAGGAGCTGGCATCTCACTCTCTTTGAATCTTCTTTATCATGCTAAGAGGAGCAGGAAAAAGCAAAAAATTTCAAAATTGCACCTTGCAATGCGGAGAAATTACTGTTTGTGCATTTACAATATTCATTGATTTTTGCCATTGAAAAACGTCCAGAAATGATTGAAGGTACTGACTGAATGAAAGGAGCTGGCATCTCACTCTCTTTGAATCTTCTTTATCATGCTAAGAGGAGCAGGAAAAAGCAAAAAATTTCAGAATTGCACCTTGCAATGCGGAGAAATTACTGTTTGTGCATTTACAATATTCATTGATTTTTGCCATTGAAAAACGCCCAGAAATGATTGAAGCTACTGACTGAATGAAAGGAGCTGGCATCTCACTCTCTTTGAATCTTCTTTATCATGCTAAGAGGAGCAGGAAAAAGCAAAAAATTTCAGAATTGCACCTTGCGATGCGGAGAAATTACTGTTTGTGCATTTACAATATTCATTGATTTTTGCCATTGAAAAATGTCCAGAAATGATTGAAGCTACTGACTGAATAAAAGGAGCTGGCATCTCACTCTCTTTGAATCTTCTTTATCATGCTAAGAGGAGCAGGAAAAAGCAAAAAATTTCAGAATTGCGCCTTGCAATGCGGAGAAATTACTGTTTGTGCATTTACAAAATTCATTGATTTTTGCCATTGAAAAACATCATGTTATTCATATACCAGAAATGATTGAAGCTACTGACTGAAGGAAAGGATCTGGCATCTCACTCTCTTTGAATCTTCTTTATCATGCTTAGAGGAGCAGGAAAAAGCAAAAAATTTCAGAATTGCACCTTGCAATGCGGAGAAATTACTGTTTGTGCATTTACAATATTCATTGACTTTTGCCATTGAAAAATGTCCAGAAATGATTGAAGCTACTGACTGAATGAAAGGAGCTGGCATCTCACTCTCTTTGAATCTTCTTTATCATGCTAAGAGGAGCAGGAAAAAGCAAAAAATTTCAGAATTGCGCCTTGCAATGCGGAGAAATTACTGTTTGTGCATTTACAAAATTCATTGATTTTTGCCATTGAAAAACATCATGTTATTCATATACCAGAAATGATTGAAGCTACTGACTGAAGGAAAGGAGCTGGCATGTCACTCTCTTTGAATCTTCTTTATCATGCTAAGAGGAGCAGGAAAAAGCAAAAAATTTCAGAATTGCACCTTGCAATGCGGAGAAATTACTGTTTGTGCATTTACAATATTCATTGATTTTTGCGATTGAAAATCATCATGTTATTCATATACCAGAAATGATTGAAGCTACTGACTGAATGAAAGGAGCTGGCATCTCACTCTCTTTGAATCTTCTTTATCATGCTAAGAGGAGCAGGAAAAAGCAAAAAATTTCAGAATTGCACCTTGCAATGCGGAGAAATTACAGTTTGTGCATTTACAATATTCATTGATTTTTGCCATTGAAAAACGTCCAGAAATGATTGAAGCTACTGACTGAATGAAAGGAGCTGGCATCTCACTCTCTTTGAATCTTCTTTATCATGCTAAGAGGAGCAGGAAAAAGCAAAAAATTTCAGAATTGCACCTTGCAATGCGGAGAAATTACTGTTTGTGCATTTACAATATTCATTGATTTTTGCCATTGAAAAACGTCCAGAAATGATTGAAGGTACTGACTGAATGAAAGGAGCTGGCATCTCACTCTCTTTGAATCTTCTTTATCATGCTAAGAGGAGCAGGAAAAAGCAAAAAATTTCAGAATTGCACCTTGCGATGCGGAGAAATTACTGTTTGTGCATTTACAATATTCATTGATTTTTGCCATTGAAAAATGTCCAGAAATGATTGAAGCTACTGACTGAATAAAAGGAGCTGGCATCTCACTCTCTTTGAATCTTCTTTATCATGCTAAGAGGAGCAGGAAAAAGCAAAAAATTTCAGAATTGCGCCTTGCAATGCGGAGAAATTACTGTTTGTGCATTTACAAAATTCATTGATTTTTGCCATTGAAAAACATCATGTTATTCATATACCAGAAATGATTGAAGCTACTGACTGAAGGAAAGGATCTGGCATCTCACTCTCTTTGAATCTTCTTTATCATGCTTAGAGGAGCAGGAAAAAGCAAAAAATTTCAGAATTGCACCTTGCAATGCGGAGAAATTACTGTTTGTGCATTTACAATATTCATTGACTTTTGCCATTGAAAAATGTCCAGAAATGATTGAAGCTACTGACTGAATGAAAGGAGCTGGCATCTCACTCTCTTTGAATCTTCTTTATCATGCTAAGAGGAGCAGGAAAAAGCAAAAAATTTCAGAATTGCACCTTGCAATGCGGAGAAATTACTGTTTGTGCATTTACAATATTCATTGATTTTTGCGATTGAAAAACATCATGTTATTCATATACCAGAAATGATTGAAGCTACTGACTGAATGAAAGGAGCTGGCATCTCACTCTCTTTGAATCTTCTTTATCATGCTAAGAGGAGCAGGAAAAAGTAAAAAATTTCAGAATTGCACCTTGCAATGCGGAGAAATTACTGTTTGTGCATTTACAATATTCATTGATTTTTGCCATTGAAAAACATCCAGAAATGATTGAAGCTACTGACTGAATGAAAGGAGCTGGCATCTCACTCTCTTTGAATCTTCTTTATCATGCTAAGAGGAGCAGGAAAAAGCAAAAAATTTCAGAATTGCACCTTGCAATGCGGAGAAATTACTGTTTGTGCATTTACAATATTCATTGATTTTTGCTATTGAAAAACATCATGTTATTCATATACCAGAAATGATTGAAGCTACTGACTGAATGAAAGGAGCTGGCATCTCACTCTCTTTGAATCTTCTTTATCATGCTAAGAGGAGCAGGAAAAAGCAAAAAATTTCAGAATTGCACCTTGCAATGCGGAGAAATTACTGTTTGTGCATTTACAATATTCATTGATTTTTGCTATTGAAAAACATCATGTTATTCATATACCAGAAATGATTGAAGCTACTGACTGAATGAAAGGAGCTGGCATCTCACTCTCTTTGAATCTTCTTTATCATGCTAAGAGGAGCAGGAAAAAGCAAAAAATTTCAGAATTGCACCTTGCAATGCGGAGAAATTACAGTTTGTGCATTTACAATATTCATTGATTTTTGCCATTGAAAAACGTCCAGAAATGATTGAAGCTACTGACTGAATGAAAGGAGCTGGCATCTCACTCTCTTTGAATCTTCTTTATCATGCTAAGAGGAGCAGGAAAAAGCAAAAAATTTCAAAATTGCACCTTGCAATGCGGAGAAATTACTGTTTGTGCATTTACAATATTCATTGATTTTTGCCATTGAAAAACGTCCAGAAATGATTGAAGGTACTGACTGAATGAAAGGAGCTGGCATCTCACTCTCTTTGAATCTTCTTTATCATGCTAAGAGGAGCAGGAAAAAGCAAAAAATTTCAGAATTGCACCTTGCAATGCGGAGAAATTACTGTTTGTGCATTTACAATATTCATTGATTTTTGCCATTGAAAAACGCCCAGAAATGATTGAAGCTACTGACTGAATGAAAGGAGCTGGCATCTCACTCTCTTTGAATCTTCTTTATCATGCTAAGAGGAGCAGGAAAAAGCAAAAAATTTCAGAATTGCACCTTGCGATGCGGAGAAATTACTGTTTGTGCATTTACAATATTCATTGATTTTTGCCATTGAAAAATGTCCAGAAATGATTGAAGCTACTGACTGAATAAAAGGAGCTGGCATCTCACTCTCTTTGAATCTTCTTTATCATGCTAAGAGGAGCAGGAAAAAGCAAAAAATTTCAGAATTGCGCCTTGCAATGCGGAGAAATTACTGTTTGTGCATTTACAAAATTCATTGATTTTTGCCATTGAAAAACATCATGTTATTCATATACCAGAAATGATTGAAGCTACTGACTGAAGGAAAGGATCTGGCATCTCACTCTCTTTGAATCTTCTTTATCATGCTTAGAGGAGCAGGAAAAAGCAAAAAATTTCAGAATTGCACCTTGCAATGCGGAGAAATTACTGTTTGTGCATTTACAATATTCATTGACTTTTGCCATTGAAAAATGTCCAGAAATGATTGAAGCTACTGACTGAATGAAAGGAGCTGGCATCTCACTCTCTTTGAATCTTCTTTATCATGCTAAGAGGAGCAGGAAAAAGCAAAAAATTTCAGAATTGCGCCTTGCAATGCGGAGAAATTACTGTTTGTGCATTTACAAAATTCATTGATTTTTGCCATTGAAAAACATCATGTTATTCATATACCAGAAATGATTGAAGCTACTGACTGAAGGAAAGGAGCTGGCATCTCACTCTCTTTGAATCTTCTTTATCATGCTAAGAGGAGCAGGAAAAAGCAAAAAATTTCAGAATTGCACCTTGCAATGCGGAGAAATTACTGTTTGTGCATTTACAATATTCATTGATTTTTGCGATTGAAAATCATCATGTTATTCATATACCAGAAATGATTGAAGCTACTGACTGAATGAAAGGAGCTGGCATCTCACTCTCTTTGAATCTTCTTTATCATGCTAAGAGGAGCAGGAAAAAGCAAAAAATTTCAGAATTGCACCTTGCAATGCGGAGAAATTACAGTTTGTGCATTTACAATATTCATTGATTTTTGCCATTGAAAAACGTCCAGAAATGATTGAAGCTACTGACTGAATGAAAGGAGCTGGCATCTCACTCTCTTTGAATCTTCTTTATCATGCTAAGAGGAGCAGGAAAAAGCAAAAAATTTCAGAATTGCACCTTGCAATGCGGAGAAATTACTGTTTGTGCATTTACAATATTCATTGATTTTTGCCATTGAAAAACGTCCAGAAATGATTGAAGGTACTGACTGAATGAAAGGAGCTGGCATCTCACTCTCTTTGAATCTTCTTTATCATGCTAAGAGGAGCAGGAAAAAGCAAAAAATTTCAGAATTGCACCTTGCGATGCGGAGAAATTACTGTTTGTGCATTTACAATATTCATTGATTTTTGCCATTGAAAAATGTCCAGAAATGATTGAAGCTACTGACTGAATAAAAGGAGCTGGCATCTCACTCTCTTTGAATCTTCTTTATCATGCTAAGAGGAGCAGGAAAAAGCAAAAAATTTCAGAATTGCGCCTTGCAATGCGGAGAAATTACTGTTTGTGCATTTACAAAATTCATTGATTTTTGCCATTGAAAAACATCATGTTATTCATATACCAGAAATGATTGAAGCTACTGACTGAAGGAAAGGATCTGGCATCTCACTCTCTTTGAATCTTCTTTATCATGCTTAGAGGAGCAGGAAAAAGCAAAAAATTTCAGAATTGCACCTTGCAATGCGGAGAAATTACTGTTTGTGCATTTACAATATTCATTGACTTTTGCCATTGAAAAATGTCCAGAAATGATTGAAGCTACTGACTGAATGAAAGGAGCTGGCATCTCACTCTCTTTGAATCTTCTTTATCATGCTAAGAGGAGCAGGAAAAAGCAAAAAATTTCAGAATTGCGCCTTGCAATGCGGAGAAATTACTGTTTGTGCATTTACAAAATTCATTGATTTTTGCCATTGAAAAACATCATGTTATTCATATACCAGAAATGATTGAAGCTACTGACTGAAGGAAAGGAGCTGGCATCTCACTCTCTTTGAATCTTCTTTATCATGCTAAGAGGAGCAGGAAAAAGCAAAAAATTTCAGAATTGCACCTTGCAATGCGGAGAAATTACTGTTTGTGCATTTACAATATTCATTGATTTTTGCGATTGAAAATCATCATGTTATTCATATACCAGAAATGATTGAAGCTACTGACTGAATGAAAGGAGCTGGCATCTCACTCTCTTTGAATCTTCTTTATCATGCTAAGAGGAGCAGGAAAAAGCAAAAAATTTCAGAATTGCACCTTGCAATGCGGAGAAATTACAGTTTGTGCATTTACAATATTCATTGATTTTTGCCATTGAAAAACGTCCAGAAATGATTGAAGCTACTGACTGAATGAAAGGAGCTGGCATCTCACTCTCTTTGAATCTTCTTTATCATGCTAAGAGGAGCAGGAAAAAGCAAAAAATTTCAGAATTGCACCTTGCAATGCGGAGAAATTACTGTTTGTGCATTTACAATATTCATTGATTTTTGCCATTGAAAAACGTCCAGAAATGATTGAAGGTACTGACTGAATGAAAGGAGCTGGCATCTCACTCTCTTTGAATCTTCTTTATCATGCTAAGAGGAGCAGGAAAAAGCAAAAAATTTCAGAATTGCACCTTGCAATGCGGAGAAATTACTGTTTGTGCATTTACAATATTCATTGATTTTTGCCATTGAAAAACGTCCAGAAATGATTGAAGGTACTGACTGAATGAAAGGAGCTGGCATCTCACTCTCTTTGAATCTTCTTTATCATGCTAAGAGGAGCAGGAAAAAGCAAAAAATTTCAGAATTGCACCTTGCAATGCGGAGAAATTACTGTTTGTGCATTTACAATATTCATTGATTTTTGCCATTGAAAAACGTCCAGAAATGATTGAAGCTACTGACTGAATGAAAGGAGCTGGCATCTCACTCTCTTTGAATCTTCTTTATCATGCTAAGAGGAGCAGGAAAAAGCAAAAAATTTCAGAATTGCACCTTGCAATGCGGAGAAATTACTGTTTGTGCATTTACAATATTCATTGATTTTTGCCATTGAAAAATGTCCAGAAATGATTGAAGCTACTGACTGAATGAAAGGAGCTGGCATCTCACTCTCTTTGAATCTTCTTTATCATGCTAAGAGGAGCAGGAAAAAGCAAAAAATTTCAGAATTGCGCCTTGCAATGCGGAGAAATTACTGTTTGTGCATTTACAAAATTCATTGATTTTTGCAATTGAAAAACATCATGTTATTCATATACCAGAAATGATTGAAGCTACTGACTGAAGGAAAGGATCTGGCATCTCACTCTCTTTGAATCTTCTTTATCATGCTTAGAGGAGCAGGAAAAAGCAAAAAATTTCAGAATTGCACCTTGCAATGCGGAGAAATTACTGTTTGTGCATTTACAATATTCATTGATTTTTGCCATTGAAAAACGTCCAGAAATGATTGAAGCTACTGACTGAATGAAAGGAGCTGGCATCTCACTCTCTTTGAATCTTCTTTATCATGCTAAGAGGAGCAGGAAAAAGCAAAAAATTTCAGAATTGCACCTTGCAATGCGGAGAAATTACTGTTTGTGCATTTACAATATTCATTGATTTTTGCGATTGAAAAACATCATGTTATTCATATACCAGAAATGATTGAAGCTACTGACTGAATGAAAGGAGCTGGCATCTCACTCTCTTTGAATCTTCTTTATCATGCTAAGAGGAGCAGGAAAAAGTAAAAAATTTCAGAATTGCACCTTGCAATGCGGAGAAATTACTGTTTGTGCATTTACAATATTCATTGATTTTTGCCATTGAAAAACATCCAGAAATGATTGAAGCTACTGACTGAATGAAAGGAGCTGGAATCTCACTCTCTTTGAATCTTCTTTATCATGCTAAGAGGAGCAGGAAAAAGCAAAAAATTTCAGAATTGCACCTTGCAATGCGGAGAAATTACTGTTTGTGCATTTACAATATTCATTGATTTTTGCTATTGAAAAACATCATGTTATTCATATACCAGAAATGATTGAAGCTACTGATTGAATGAAAGGAGCTGGCATCTCACTCTCTTTGAATCTTCTTTATCATGCTAAGAGGAGCAGGAAAAAGCAAAAAATTTCAGAATTGCACCTTGCAATGCGGAGAAATTACAGTTTGTGCATTTACAATATTCATTGATTTTTGCCATTGAAAAACGTCCAGAAATGATTGAAGCTACTGACTGAATGAAAGGAGCTGGCATCTCACTCTCTTTGAATCTTCTTTATCATGCTAAGAGGAGCAGGAAAAAGCAAAAAATTTCAGAATTGCACCTTGCAATGCGGAGAAATTACTGTTTGTGCATTTACAATATTCATTGATTTTTGCCATTGAAAAACGTCCAGAAATGATTGAAGGTACTGACTGAATGAAAGGAGCTGGCATCTCACTCTCTTTGAATCTTCTTTATCATGCTAAGAGGAGCAGGAAAAAGCAAAAAATTTCAGAATTGCACCTTGCAATGCGGAGAAATTACTGTTTGTGCATTTACAATATTCATTGATTTTTTCCATTGAAAAACATCATGTTATTCATATACCAGAAATGTTTGAAGCTACTGACTGAATGAAAGGAGCTGGCATCTCAATCTCTTTGAATCTTCTTTATCATGCTTAGAGGAGCAGGAAAAAGCAAAAAATTTCAGAATTGCACCTTGCAATGCGGAGAAATTACTGTTTGTGCATTTACAATATTCATTGACTTTTGCCATTGAAAAATGTCCAGAAATGATTGAAGCTACTGACTGAATGAAAGGAGCTGGCATCTCACTCTCTTTGAATCTTCTTTATCATGCTAAGAGGAGCAGGAAAAAGCAAAAAATTTCAGAATTGCTCCTTGCAATGCGGAGAAATTACTGTTTGTGCATTTACAAAATTCATTGATTTTTGCCATTGAAAAACATCATGTTATTCATATACCAGAAATGATTGAAGCTACTGACTGAAGGAAAGGAGCTGGCATCTCACTCTCTTTGAATCTTCTTTATCATGCTAAGAGGAGCAGGAAAAAGCAAAAAATTTCAGAATTGCACCTTGCAATGCGGAGAAATTACTGTTTGTGCATTTACAATATTCATTGATTTTTGCGATTGAAAAACATCATGTTATTCATATACCAGAAATGATTGAAGCTACTGACTGAATGAAAGGAGCTGGCATCTCACTCTCTTTGAATCTTCTTTATCATGCTAAGAGGAGCAGGAAAAAGCAAAAAATTTCAGAATTGCACCTTGCAATGCGGAGAAATTACAGTTTGTGCATTTACAATATTCATTGATTTTTGCCATTGAAAAACGTCCAGAAATGATTGAAGCTACTGACTGAATGAAAGGAGCTGGCATCTCACTCTCTTTGAATCTTCTTTATCATGCTAAGAGGAGCAGGAAAAAGCAAAAAATTTCAGAATTGCACCTTGCAATGCGGAGAAATTACTGTTTGTGCATTTACAATATTCATTGATTTTTGCCATTGAAAAACGTCCAGAAATGATTGAAGGTACTGACTGAATGAAAGGAGCTGGCATCTCACTCTCTTTGAATCTTCTTTATCATGCTAAGAGGAGCAGGAAAAAGCAAAAAATTTCAGAATTGCACCTTGCAATGCGGAGAAATTACTGTTTGTGCATTTACAATATTCATTGATTTTTGCCATTGAAAAACGTCCAGAAATGATTGAAGGTACTGACTGAATGAAAGGAGCTGGCATCTCACTCTCTTTGAATCTTCTTTATCATGCTAAGAGGAGCAGGAAAAAGCAAAAAATTTCAGAATTGCACCTTGCAATGCGGAGAAATTACTGTTTGTGCATTTACAATATTCATTGATTTTTGCCATTGAAAAACGTCCAGAAATGATTGAAGCTACTGACTGAATGAAAGGAGCTGGCATCTCACTCTCTTTGAATCTTCTTTATCATGCTAAGAGGAGCAGGAAAAAGCAAAAAATTTCAGAATTGCACCTTGCAATGCGGAGAAATTACTGTTTGTGCATTTACAATATTCATTGATTTTTGCCATTGAAAAATGTCCAGAAATGATTGAAGCTACTGACTGAATGAAAGGAGCTGGCATCTCACTCTCTTTGAATCTTCTTTATCATGCTAAGAGGAGCAGGAAAAAGCAAAAAATTTCAGAATTGCGCCTTGCAATGCGGAGAAATTACTGTTTGTGCATTTACAAAATTCATTGATTTTTGCAATTGAAAAACATCATGTTATTCATATACCAGAAATGATTGAAGCTACTGACTGAAGGAAAGGATCTGGCATCTCACTCTCTTTGAATCTTCTTTATCATGCTTAGAGGAGCAGGAAAAAGCAAAAAATTTCAGAATTGCACCTTGCAATGCGGAGAAATTACTGTTTGTGCATTTACAATATTCATTGATTTTTGCCATTGAAAAACATCCAGAAATGATTGAAGCTACTGACTGAATGAAAGGAGCTGGCATCTCACTCTCTTTGAATCTTCTTTATCATGCTAAGAGGAGCAGGAAAAAGCAAAAAATTTCAGAATTGCACCTTGCAATGCGGAGAAATTACTGTTTGTGCATTTACAATATTCATTGATTTTTGCGATTGAAAAACATCATGTTATTCATATACCAGAAATGATTGAAGCTACTGACTGAATGAAAGGAGCTGGCATCTCACTCTCTTTGAATCTTCTTTATCATGCTAAGAGGAGCAGGAAAAAGTAAAAAATTTCAGAATTGCACCTTGCAATGCGGAGAAATTACTGTTTGTGCATTTACAATATTCATTGATTTTTGCCATTGAAAAACATCCAGAAATGATTGAAGCTACTGACTGAATGAAAGGAGCTGGAATCTCACTCTCTTTGAATCTTCTTTATCATGCTAAGAGGAGCAGGAAAAAGCAAAAAATTTCAGAATTGCACCTTGCAATGCGGAGAAATTACTGTTTGTGCATTTACAATATTCATTGATTTTTGCTATTGAAAAACATCATGTTATTCATATACCAGAAATGATTGAAGCTACTGACTGAATGAAAGGAGCTGGCATCTCACTCTCTTTGAATCTTCTTTATCATGCTAAGAGGAGCAGGAAAAAGCAAAAAATTTCAGAATTGCACCTTGCAATGCGGAGAAATTACAGTTTGTGCATTTACAATATTCATTGATTTTTGCCATTGAAAAACGTCCAGAAATGATTGAAGCTACTGACTGAATGAAAGGAGCTGGCATCTCACTCTCTTTGAATCTTCTTTATCATGCTAAGAGGAGCAGGAAAAAGCAAAAAATTTCAGAATTGCACCTTGCAATGCGGAGAAATTACTGTTTGTGCATTTACAATATTCATTGATTTTTGCCATTGAAAAACGTCCAGAAATGATTGAAGGTACTGACTGAATGAAAGGAGCTGGCATCTCACTCTCTTTGAATCTTCTTTATCATGCTAAGAGGAGCAGGAAAAAGCAAAAAATTTCAGAATTGCACCTTGCAATGCGGAGAAATTACTGTTTGTGCATTTACAATATTCATTGATTTTTTCCATTGAAAAACATCATGTTATTCATATACCAGAAATGTTTGAAGCTACTGACTGAATGAAAGGAGCTGGCATCTCAATCTCTTTGAATCTTCTTTATCATGCTAAGAGGAGCAGGAAAAAGCAAAAAACTTCAGAATTGCACCTTGCAATGTGGAGAAATTACTGTTTGTGCATTTACAATATTCATTGATTTTTACCATTGAAAAACGTCCAGAAATGATTGAAGCTACTGACTGAATGAAAGTAGCTGGCATCTCACTCTCTTTGAATCTTCTTTATCATGCTAAGAGGAGCAGGAAAAAGCAAAAAATTTCAGACTTGCACCTTGCAATGCGGAGAAATTACTGTTTGTGCATTTACAATATTCATTGATTTTTGCCATTGAAAAACATCATGTTATTCATATACCAGAAATGTTTGAAGCTACTGACTGAATGAAAGGAGCTGGCATCTCACTCTCTTTGAATCTTCTTTATCATGCTAAGAGGAGCAGGAAAAAGCAAAAAATTTCAGAATTGCACCTTGCAATGCGAGAAATTACTGTTTGTGCATTTACAATATTCATTGATTTTTGCCATTGAAAAACATCATGTTATTCATATACCAGAAATGTTTGAAGCTACTGACTGAATGAAAGGAGCTGACATCTCACTCTCTTTGAATCTTCTTTATCATGCTAAGAGGAGCAGGAAAAAGCAAAAAATTTCAGAATTGCACCTTGCAATGCGGAGAAATTACTGTTTGTGCATTTACAATATTCATTGATTTTTGCCATTGAAAAACGTCCAGAAATGATTGAAGCTACTGACTGAATGAAAGGAGCTGGCATCTCACTCTCTTTGAATCATGCTAAGAGGAGCAGGAAAAAGCAAAAAATTTCAGAATTGCACCTTGCAATGCGGAGAAATTACTGTTTGTGCATTTACAATATTCATTGATTTTTGCCATTGAAAAACATCATGTTATTCATATACCAGAAATGTTTGAAGCTACTGACTGAATGAAAGGAGCTGGCATCTCACTCTCTTTGAATCTTCTTTATCATGCTAAGAGGAGCAGGAAAAAGCAAAAAATTTTAGAATTGCACCTTGCAATGTGGAGAAATTACTGTTTGTGCATTTACAATATTCATTGATTTTTACCATTGAAAAACGTCCAGAAATGATTGAAGCTACTGACTGAATGAAAGTAGCTGGCATCTCACTCTCTTTGAATCTTCTTTATCATGCTAAGAGGAGCAGGAAAAAGCAAAAAATTTCAGACTTGCACCTTGCAATGCGGAGAAATTACTGTTTGTGCATTTACAATATTCATTGATTTTTGCCATTGAAAAACATCATGTTATTCATATACCAGAAATGTTTGAAGCTACTGACTGAATGAAAGGAGCTGGCATCTCACTCTCTTTGAATCTTCTTTATCATGCTAAGAGGAGCAGGAAAAAGCAAAAAATTTCAGAATTGCACCTTGCAATGCGGAGAAATTACTGTTTGTGCATTTACAATATTCATTGATTTTTGCCATTGAAAAACGTCCAGAAATGATTGAAGCTACTGACTGAATGAAAGGAGCTGGCATCTCACTCTCTTTGAATCTTCTTTATCATGCTAAGAGGAGCAGGAAAAAGCAAAAAATTTCAGAATTGCACCTTGCAATGCGGAGAAATTACTGTTTGTGCATTTACAATATTCATTGATTTTTGCCATTGAAAAACGTCCAGAAATGATTGAAGCTACTGACTGAATGAAAGGAGCTGGCATCTCACTCTCTTTGAATCTTCTTTATCATGCTAAGAGGAGCTGGAAAAAGCAAAAAATTTCAGAATTGCACCTTGCAATGCGGAGAAATTACTGTTTGTGCATTTACAATATTCATTGATTTTTGCCATTGAAAAACATGTTATTCATATACCAGAAATGTTTGAAGCTACTGACTGAATGAAAGGAGCTGGCACCTCAATCTCTTTGAATCTTCTTTATCATGCTAAGAGGAGCGGGAAAAAGCAAAAAATTTCAGAATTGCACCTTGCAATGCGGAGAAATTACTGTTTGTGCATTTACAATATTCATTGATTTTTGCCATTGAAAAACGTCCAGAAATGATTGAAGGTACTGACTGAATGAAAGGAGCTGGCATCTCACTCTCTTTGAATCTTCTTTATCATGCTAAGAGGAGCAGGAAAAAGCAAAAAATTTCAGAATTGCACCTTGCAATGCGGAGAAATTACTGTTTGTGCATTTACAATATTCATTGATTTTTGCCATTGAAAAACGTCCAGAAATGATTGAAGCTACTGACTGAATGAAAGGAGCTGGCATCTCACTCTCTTTGAATCTTCTTTATCATGCTAAGAGGAGCAGGAAAAAGCAAAAAATTTCAGAATTGCACCTTGCAATGCGGATAAATTACTGTTTGTGCATTTACAATATTCATTGATTTTTGCCATTGAAAAACATCCAGAAATGATTGAAGCTACTGACTGAATGAAAGGAGCTGGCATCTCACTCTCTTTGAATCTTCTTTATCATGCTAAGAGGAGCAGGAAAAAGCAAAAAATTTCAGAATTGCACCTTGCAATGCGGAGAAATTACTGTTTGTGCATTTACAATATTCATTGATTTTTGCCATTGAAAAACATCATGTTATTCATATACCAGAAATGTTTGAAGCTACTGACTGAATGAAAGGAGCTGGCATCTCACTCTCTTTGAATCTTCTTTATCATGCTAAGAGGAGCATGAAAAAGCAAAAAATTTCAGAATTGCACCTTGCAATGTGGAGAAATTACTGTTTGTGCATTTACAATATTCATTGATTTTTACCATTGAAAAACGTCCAGAAATGATTGAAGCTACTGACTGAATGAAAGTAGCTGGCATCTCACTCTCTCTGAATCTTCTTTATCATGCTAAGAGGAGCAGGAAAAAGCAAAAAATTTCAGAATTGCACCTTGCAATGCGGAGAAATTACTGTTTGTGCATTTACAATATTCATTGATTTTTGCCATTGAAAAACATCATGTTATTCATATACCAGAAATGTTTGAAGCTACTGACTGAATGAAAGGAGCTGGCATCTCACTCTCTTTGAATCTTCTTTATCATGCTAAGAGGAGCAGAAAAAAGCAAAAAATTTCAGACTTGCACCTTGCAATGCGGAGAAATTACTGTTTGTGCATTTACAATATTCATTGATTTTTGCCATTGAAAAACATCATGTTATTCATATACCAGAAATGTTTGAAGCTACTGACTGAATGAAAGGAGCTGGCATCTCACTCTCTTTGAATCTTCTTTATCATGCTAAGAGGAGCAGGAAAAAGCAAAAAATTTCAGAATTGCACCTTGCAATGCGGAGAAATTACTGTTTGTGCATTTACAATATTCATTGATTTTTGCCATTGAAAAACGTCCAGAAATGATTGAAGGTACTGACTGAATGAAAGGAGCTGGCATCTCACTCTCTTTGAATCTTCTTTATCATGCTAAGAGGAGCAGGAAAAAGCAAAAAGTTTCAGAATTGCAACTTGCAATGCGGAGAAATTACTGTTTGTGCATTTACAATATTCATTGATTTTTGCCATTGAAAAACGTCCAGAAATGATTGAAGCTACTGACTGAATGAAAGGAGCTGGCATCTCACTCTCTTTGAATCTTCTTTATCATGCTAAGTGGAGCAGGAAAAAGCAAAAAATTTCAGAATTGCACCTTGCAATGCGGAGAAATTACAGTTTGTGCATTTACAATATTCATTGATTTTTGCCATTGAAAAACGTCCAGAAATGATTGAAGCTACTGACTGAATGAAAGGAGCTGGCATCTCACTCTCTTTGAATCTTCTTTATCATGCTAAGAGGAGCAGGAAAAAGCAAAAAATTTCAGAATTGCACCTTGCAATGCGGAGAAATTACTGTTTGTGCATTTACAATATTCGTTGATTTTTGCCATTGAAAAACGTCCAGAAATGATTGAAGCTACTGACTGAATGAAAGGAGCTGGCATCTCACTCTCTTTGAATCTTCTTTATCATGCTAAGAGGAGCAGGAAAAAGCAAAAAATTTCAGAATTGCACCTTGCAATGCGGAGAAATTACAGTTTGTGCATTTACAATATTCATTGATTTTTGCCATTGAAAAACGTCCAGAAATGATTGAAGCTACTGACTGAATGAAAGGAGCTGGCATCTCACTCTCTTTGAATCTTCTTTATCATGCTAAGAGGAGCAGGAAAAAGCAAAAAATTTCAGAATTGCACCTTGCAATGCGGAGAATTTACTGTTTGTGCATTTACAATATTCATTGATTTTTGCCATTGAAAAACATGTTATTCATATACCAGAAATGTTTGAAGCTCCTGACTGAATGAAAGGAGCTGGCACCTCACTCTCTTTGAATCTTCTTTATCATGCTAAGAGGAGCAGGAAAAAGCAAAAAATTTCAGAATTGCACCTTGCAATGCGGAGAAATTACTGTTTGTGCATTTACAATATTCATTGATTTTTGCCATTGAAAAACGTCCAGAAATGATTGAAGCTACTGACTGAATGAAAGGAGCTGGCATCTCACTCTCTTTGAATCTTCTTTATCATGCTAAGAGGAGCAGGAAAAAGCAAAAAATTTCAGAATTGCACCTTGCAATGCGGAGAAATTACTGTTTGTGCATTTACAATATTCATTGATTTTTGCCATTGAAAAATGTCCAGAAATGATTGAAGCTACTGACTGAATGAAAGGAGCTGGCATCTCACTCTCTTTGAATCTTCTTTATCATGCTAAGAGGAGCAGGAAAAAGCAAAAAATTTCAGAATTGCGCCTTGCAATGCGGAGAAATTACTGTTTGAGCATTTACAAAATTCATTGATTTTTGCCATTGAAAAACATCATGTTATTCATATACCAGAAATGATTGAAGCTACTGACTGAAGGAAAGGAGCTGGCATCTCACTCTCTTTGAATCTTCTTTATCATGCTAAGAGGAGCAGGAAAAAGCAAAAAATTTCAGAATTGCACCTTGCAATGCGGAGAATTTACTGTTTGTGCATTTACAATATTCATTGATTTTTGCCATTGAAAAACGTCCAGAAATGATTGAAGCTACTGACTGAATGAAAGGAGCTGGCATCTCACTCTCTTTGAATCTTCTTTATCATGCTAAGAGGAGCAGGAAAAAGCAAAAAATTTCAGAATTGCACCTTGCAATGCGGAGAAATTACAGTTTGTGCATTTACAATATTCATTGATTTTTGCCATTGAAAAACGTCCAGAAATGATTGAAGCTACTGACTGAATGAAAGGAGCTGGCATCTCACTCTCTTTGAATCTTCTTTATCATGCTAAGAGGAGCAGGAAAAAGCAAAAAATTTCAGAATTGCACCTTGCAATGCGGAGAAATTACTGTTTGTGCATTTACAATATTCATTGATTTTTGCCATTGAAAAACATCATGTTATTCATATACCAGAAATGTTTGAAGCTACTGACTGAATGAAAGGAGCTGGCATCTCACTCTCTTTGAATCTTCTTTATCATGCTAAGAGGAGCAGGAAAAAGCAAAAAATTTCAGAATTGCACCTTGCAATGCGGAGAAATTACTGTTTGTGCATTTACAATATTCATTGATTTTTGCCATTGAAAAACATAATGTTATTCATATACCAGAAATGTTTGAAGCTACTGACTGAATGAAAGGAGCTGGCATCTCAATCTCTTTGAATCTTCTTTATCATGCTAAGAGGAGCATGAAAAAGCAAAAAATTTCAGAATTGCACCTTGCAATGTGGAGAAATTACTGTTTGTGCATTTACAATATTCATTGATTTTTACCATTGAAAAACGTCCAGAAATGATTGAAGCTACTGACTGAATGAAAGTAGCTGGCATCTCACTCTCTTTGAATCTTCTTTATCATGCTAAGAGGAGCAGGAAAAAGCAAAAAATTTCAGACTTGCACCTTGCAATGCGGAGAAATTACTGTTTGTGCATTTACAATATTCATTGATTTTTGCCATTGAAAAACATCATGTTATTCATATACCAGAAATGTTTGAAGCTACTGACTGAATGAAAGGAGCTGGCATCTCACTCTCTTTGAATCTTCTTTATCATGCTAAGAGGAGCAGAAAAAAGCAAAAAATTTCAGACTTGCACCTTGCAATGCGGAGAAATTACTGTTTGTGCATTTACAATATTCATTGATTTTTGCCATTGAAAAACATCATGTTATTCATATACCAGAAATGTTTGAAGCTACTGACTGAATGAAAGGAGCTGGCATCTCACTCTCTTTGAATCTTCTTTATCATGCTAAGAGGAGCAGGAAAAAGCAAAAAATTTCAGAATTGCACCTTGGAATGCGGAGAAATTACTGTTTGTGCATTTACAATATTCATTGATTTTTGCCATTGAAAAACGTCCAGAAATGATTGAAGGTACTGACTGAATGAAAGGAGCTGGCATCTCACTCTCTTTGAATCTTCTTTATCATGCTAAGAGGAGCAGGAAAAAGCAAAAAATTTCAGAATTGCAACTTGCAATGCGGAGAAATTACTGTTTGTGCATTTACAATATTCATTGATTTTTGCCATTGAAAAACGTCCAGAAATGATTGAAGCTACTGACTGAATGAAAGGAGCTGGCATCTCACTCTCTTTGAATCTTCTTTATCATGCTAAGTGGAGCAGGAAAAAGCAAAAAATTTCAGAATTGCACCTTGCAATGCGGAGAAATTACAGTTTGTGCATTTACAATATTCATTGATTTTTGCCATTGAAAAACGTCCAGAAATGATTGAAGCTACTGACTGAATGAAAGGAGCTGGCATCTCACTCTCTTTGAATCTTCTTTATCATGCTAAGAGGAGCAGGAAAAAGCAAAAAATTTCAGAATTGCACCTTGCAATGCGGAGAAATTACTGTTTGTGCATTTACAATATTCGTTGATTTTTGCCATTGAAAAACGTCCAGAAATGATTGAAGCTACTGACTGAATGAAAGGAGCTGGCATCTCACTCTCTTTGAATCTTCTTTATCATGCTAAGAGGAGCAGGAAAAAGCAAAAAATTTCAGAATTGCACCTTGCAATGCGGAGAAATTACAGTTTGTGCATTTACAATATTCATTGATTTTTGCCATTGAAAAACGTCCAGAAATGATTGAAGCTACTGACTGAATGAAAGGAGCTGGCATCTCACTCTCTTTGAATCTTCTTTATCATGCTAAGAGGAGCAGGAAAAAGCAAAAAATTTCAGAATTGCACCTTGCAATGCGGAGAATTTACTGTTTGTGCATTTACAATATTCATTGATTTTTGCCATTGAAAAACATGTTATTCATATACCAGAAATGTTTGAAGCTCCTGACTGAATGAAAGGAGCTGGCACCTCACTCTCTTTGAATCTTCTTTATCATGCTAAGAGGAGCAGGAAAAAGCAAAAAATTTCAGAATTGCACCTTGCAATGCGGAGAAATTACTGTTTGTGCATTTACAATATTCATTGATTTTTGCCATTGAAAAACGTCCAGAAATGATTGAAGCTACTGACTGAATGAAAGGAGCTGGCATCTCACTCTCTTTGAATCTTCTTTATCATGCTAAGAGGAGCAGGAAAAAGCAAAAAATTTCAGAATTGCACCTTGCAATGCGGAGAAATTACTGTTTGTGCATTTACAATATTCATTGATTTTTGCCATTGAAAAATGTCCAGAAATGATTGAAGCTACTGACTGAATGAAAGGAGCTGGCATCTCACTCTCTTTGAATCTTCTTTATCATGCTAAGAGGAGCAGGAAAAAGCAAAAAATTTCAGAATTGCGCCTTGCAATGCGGAGAAATTACTGTTTGTGCATTTACAAAATTCATTGATTTTTGCCATTGAAAAACATCATGTTATTCATATACCAGAAATGATTGAAGCTACTGACTGAAGGAAAGGAGCTGGCATCTCACTCTCTTTGAATCTTCTTTATCATGCTAAGAGGAGCAGGAAAAAGCAAAAAATTTCAGAATTGCACCTTGCAATGCGGAGAATTTACTGTTTGTGCATTTACAATATTCATTGATTTTTGCCATTGAAAAACGTCCAGAAATGATTGAAGCTACTGACTGAATGAAAGGAGCTGGCATCTCACTCTCTTTGAATCTTCTTTATCATGCTAAGAGGAGCAGGAAAAAGCAAAAAATTTCAGAATTGCACCTTGCAATGCGGAGAAATTACAGTTTGTGCATTTACAATATTCATTGATTTTTGCCATTGAAAAACGTCCAGAAATGATTGAAGCTACTGACTGAATGAAAGGAGCTGGCATCTCGCTCTCTTTGAATCTTCTTTATCATGCTAAAAGGAGCAGGAAAAAGCAAAAAATTTCAGAATTGCACCTTGCAATGCGGAGAAATTGCTGTTTGTGCATTTACAATATTCGTTGATTTTTGCCATTGAAAAACGTCCAGAAATGATTGAAGCTACTGACTGAATGAAAGGAGCTGGCATCTCACTCTCTTTGAATCTTCTTTATCATGCTAAGAGGAGCAGGAAAAAGCAAAAAATTTCAGAATTGCACCTTGCAATGCGGAGAAATTACAGTTTGTGCATTTACAATATTCATTGATTTTTGCCATTGAAAAACGTCCAGAAATGATTGAAGCTACTGACTGAATGAAAGGAGCTGGCATCTCACTCTCTTTGAATCTTCTTTATCATGCTAAGAGGAGCAGGAAAAAGCAAAAAATTTCAGAATTGCACCTTGCAATGCGGAGAAATTACTGTTTGTGCATTTACAATATTCATTGATTTTTGCCATTGAAAAACATGTTATTCATATACCAGAAATGTTTGAAGCTCCTGACTGAATGAAAGGAGCTGGCACCTCACTCTCTTTGAATCTTCTTTATCATGCTAAGAGGAGCAGGAAAAAGCAAAAAATTTCAGAACTGCACCTTGCAATGCGGAGAAATTACTGTTTGTGCATTTACAATATTCATTGATTTTTGCCATTGAAAAACGTCCAGAAATGATTGTAGCTACTGACTGAATGAAAGGAGCTGGCATCTCACTCTCTTTGAATATTCTTTATCATGCTAAGAGGAGCAGGAAAAAGCAAAAAATTTCAGAATTGCACCTTGCAATGCGGAGAAATTACTGTTTGTGCATTTACAATATTCATTGACTTTTGCCATTGAAAAATGTCCAGAAATGATTGAAGCTACTGACTGAATGAAAGGAGCTGGCATCTCACTCTCTTTGAATCTTCTTTATCATGCTAAGAGGAGCAGGAAAAAACAAAAAATTTCAGAATTGCGCCTTGCAATGCGGAGAAATTACTGTTTGTGCATTTACAAAATTCATTGATTTTTGCCATTGAAAAACATCATGTTATTCATATACCAGAAATGATTGAAGCTACTGACTGAAGGAAAGGAGCTGGCATCTCACTCTCTTTGAATCTTCTTTATCATGCTAAGAGGAGCAGGAAAAAGCAAAAAATTTCAGAATTGCACCTTGCAATGCGGAGAAATTACTGTTTGTGCATTTACAATATTCATTGATTTTTGCGATTGAAAAACATCATGTTATTCATATACCAGAAATGATTGAAGCTACTGACTGAATGAAAGGAGCTGGCATCTCACTCTCTTTGAATCTTCTTTATCATGCTAAGAGGAGCAGGAAAAAGCAAAAAATTTCAGAATTGCACCTTGCAATGCGGAGAAATTACAGTTTGTGCATTTACAATATTCATTGATTTTTGCCATTGAAAAACGTCCAGAAATGATTGAAGCTACTGACTGAATGAAAGGAGCTGGCATCTCACTCTCTTTGAATCTTCTTTATCATGCTAAGAGGAGCAGGAAAAAGCAAAAAATTTCAAAATTGCACCTTGCAATGCGGAGAAATTACTGTTTGTGCATTTACAATATTCATTGATTTTTGCCATTGAAAAACGTCCAGAAATGATTGAAGCTACTGACTGAATGAAAGGAGCTGGCATCTCACTCTCTTTGAATCTTCTTTATCATGCTAAGAGGAGCAGGAAAAAGCAAAAAATTTCAGAATTGCACCTTGCAATGCGGAGAAATTACTGTTTGTGCATTTACAATATTCATTGATTTTTGCCATTGAAAAACGTCCAGAAATGATTGAAGGTACTGACTGAATGAAAGGAGCTGGCATCTCACTCTCTTTGAATCTTCTTTATCATGCTAAGAGGAGCAGGAAAAAGCAAAAAATTTCAGAATTGCACCTTGCAATGCGGAGAAATTACTGTTTGTGCATTTACAATATTCATTGATTTTTGCCATTGAAAAACGTCCAGAAATGATTGAAGCTACTGACTGAATGAAAGGAGCTGGCATCTCACTCTCTTTGAATCTTCTTTATCATGCTAAGAGGAGCAGGAAAAAGCAAAAAATTTCAGAATTGCACCTTGCAATGCGGAGAAATTACTGTTTGTGCATTTACAATATTCATTGATTTTTGCCATTGAAAAATGTCCAGAAATGATTGAAGCTACTGACTGAATGAAAGGAGCTGGCATCTCACTCTCTTTGAATCTTCTTTATCATGCTAAGAGGAGCAGGAAAAAGCAAAAAATTTCAGAATTGCGCCTTGCAATGCGGAGAAATTACTGTTTGTGCATTTACAAAATTCATTGATTTTTGCAATTGAAAAACATCATGTTATTCATATACCAGAAATGATTGAAGCTACTGACTGAAGGAAAGGATCTGGCATCTCACTCTCTTTGAATCTTCTTTATCATGCTTAGAGGAGCAGGAAAAAGCAAAAAATTTCAGAATTGCACCTTGCAATGCGGAGAAATTACTGTTTCTGCATTTACAATATTCATTGATTTTTGCCATTGAAAAACGTCCAGAAATGATTGAAGCTACTGACTGAATGAAAGGAGCTGGCATCTCACTCTCTTTGAATCTTCTTTATCATGCTAAGAGGAGCAGGAAAAAGCAAAAAATTTCAGAATTGCACCTTGCAATGCGGAGAAATTACTGTTTGTGCATTTACAATATTCATTGATTTTTGCGATTGAAAAACATCATGTTATTCATATACCAGAAATGATTGAAGCTACTGACTGAATGAAAGGAGCTGGCATCTCACTCTCTTTGAATCTTCTTTATCATGCTAAGAGAAGCAGGAAAAAGTAAAAAATTTCAGAATTGCACCTTGCAATGCGGAGAAATTACTGTTTGTGCATTTACAATATTCATTGATTTTTGCCATTGAAAAACATCCAGAAATGATTGAAGCTACTGACTGAATGAAAGGAGCTGGCATCTCACTCTCTTTGAATCTTCTTTATCATGCTAAGAGGAGCAGGAAAAAGCAAAAAATTTCAGAATTGCACCTTGCAATGCGGAGAAATTACTGTTTGTGCATTTACAATATTCATTGATTTTTGCTATTGAAAAACATCATGTTATTCATATACCAGAAATGATTGAAGCTACTGACTGAATGAAAGGAGCTGGCATCTCACTCTCTTTGAATCTTCTTTATCATGCTAAGAGGAGCAGGAAAAAGCAAAAAATTTCAGAATTGCACCTTGCAATGCGGAGAAATTACAGTTTGTGCATTTACAATATTCATTGATTTTTGCCATTGAAAAACGTCCAGAAATGATTGAAGCTACTGACTGAATGAAAGGAGCTGGCATCTCACTCTCTTTGAATCTTCTTTATCATGCTAAGAGGAGCAGGAAAAAGCAAAAAATTTCAAAATTGCACCTTGCAATGCGGAGAAATTACTGTTTGTGCATTTACAATATTCATTGATTTTTGCCATTGAAAAACGTCCAGAAATGATTGAAGGTACTGACTGAATGAAAGGAGCTGGCATCTCACTCTCTTTGAATCTTCTTTATCATGCTAAGAGGAGCAGGAAAAAGCAAAAAATTTCAGAATTGCACCTTGCAATGCGGAGAAATTACTGTTTGTGCATTTACAATATTCATTGATTTTTGCCATTGAAAAACGCCCAGAAATGATTGAAGCTACTGACTGAATGAAAGGAGCTGGCTTCTCACTCTCTTTGAATCTTCTTTATCATGCTAAGAGGAGCAGGAAAAAGCAAAAAATTTCAGAATTGCACCTTGCGATGCGGAGAAATTACTGTTTGTGCATTTACAATATTCATTGATTTTTGCCATTGAAAAATGTCCAGAAATGATTGAAGCTACTGACTGAATGAAAGGAGCTGGCATCTCACTCTCTTTGAATCTTCTTTATCATGCTAAGAGGAGCAGGAAAAAGCAAAAAATTTCAGAATTGCGCCTTGCAATGCGGAGAAATTACTGTTTGTGCATTTACAAAATTCATTGATTTTTGCCATTGAAAAACATCATGTTATTCATATACCAGAAATGATTGAAGCTACTGACTGAAGGAAAGGATCTGGCATCTCACTCTCTTTGAATCTTCTTTATCATGCTTAGAGGAGCAGGAAAAAGCAAAAAATTTCAGAATTGCACCTTGCAATGCGGAGAAATTACTGTTTGTGCATTGACAATATTCATTGACTTTTGCCATTGAAAAATGTCCAGAAATGATTGAAGCTACTGACTGAATGAAAGGAGCTGGCATCTCACTCTCTTTGAATCTTCTTTATCATGCTAAGAGGAGCAGGAAAAAGCAAAAAATTTCAGAATTGCGCCTTGCAATGCGGAGAAATTACTGTTTGTGCATTTACAAAATTCATTGATTTTTGCCATTGAAAAACATCATGTTATTCATATACCAGAAATGATTGAAGCTACTGACTGAAGGAAAGGAGCTGGCATCTCACTCTCTTTGAATCTTCTTTATCATGCTAAGAGGAGCAGGAAAAAGCAAAAAATTTCAGAATTGCACCTTGCAATGCGGAGAAATTACTGTTTGTGCATTTACAATATTCATTGATTTTTGCGATTGAAAAACATCATGTTATTCATATACCAGAAATGATTGAAGCTACTGACTGAATGAAAGGAGCTGGCATCTCACTCTCTTTGAATCTTCTTTATCATGCTAAGAGGAGCAGGAAAAAGCAAAAAATTTCAGAATTGCACCTTGCAATGCGGAGAAATTACAGTTTGTGCATTTACAATATTCATTGATTTTTGCCATTGAAAAACATCCAGAAATGATTGAAGCTACTGACTGAATGAAAGGAGCTGGCATCTCACTCTCTTTGAATCTTCTTTATCATGCTAAGAGGAGCAGGAAAAAGCAAAAAATTTCAGAATTGCACCTTGCAATGCGGAGAAATTACTGTTTGTGCATTTACAATATTCATTGATTTTTGCCATTGAAAAACGTCCAGAAATGATTGAAGGTACTGACTGAATGAAAGGAGCTGGCATCTCACTCTCTTTGAATCTTCTTTATCATGCTAAGAGGAGCAGGAAAAAGCAAAAAATTTCAGAATTGCACCTTGCAATGCGGAGAAATTACTGTTTGTGCATTTACAATATTCATTGATTTTTGCCATTGAAAAACGTCCAGAAATGATTGAAGGTACTGACTGAATGAAAGGAGCTGGCATCTCACTCTCTTTGAATCTTCTTTATCATGCTAAGAGGAGCAGGAAAAAGCAAAAAATTTCAGAATTGCACCTTGCAATGCGGAGAAATTACTGTTTGTGCATTTACAATATTCATTGATTTTTGCCATTGAAAAACGTCCAGAAATGATTGAAGCTACTGACTGAATGAAAGGAGCTGGCATCTCACTCTCTTTGAATCTTCTTTATCATGCTAAGAGGAGCAGGAAAAAGCAAAAAATTTCAGAATTGCACCTTGCAATGCGGAGAAATTACTGTTTGTGCATTTACAATATTCATTGATTTTTGCCATTGAAAAATGTCCAGAAATGATTGAAGCTACTGACTGAATGAAAGGAGCTGGCATCTCACTCTCTTTGAATCTTCTTTATCATGCTAAGAGGAGCAGGAAAAAGCAAAAAATTTCAGAATTGCGCCTTGCAATGCGGAGAAATTACTGTTTGTGCATTTACAAAATTCATTGATTTTTGCAATTGAAAAACATCATGTTATTCATATACCAGAAATGATTGAAGCTACTGACTGAAGGAAAGGATCTGGCATCTCACTCTCTTTGAATCTTCTTTATCATGCTTAGAGGAGCAGGAAAAAGCAAAAAGTTTCAGAATTGCACCTTGCAATGCGGAGAAATTACTGTTTGTGCATTTACAATATTCATTGATTTTTGCCATTGAAAAACGTCCAGAAATGATTGAAGCTACTGACTGAATGAAAGGAGCTGGCATCTCACTCTCTTTGAATCTTCTTTATCATGCTAAGAGGAGCAGGAAAAAGCAAAAAATTTCAGAATTGCACCTTGCAATGCGGAGAAATTACTGTTTGTGCATTTACAATATTCATTGATTTTTGCGATTGAAAAACATCATGTTATTCATATACCAGAAATGATTGAAGCTACTGACTGAATGAAAGGAGCTGGCATCTCACTCTCTTTGAATCTTCTTTATCATGCTAAGAGGAGCAGGAAAAAGTAAAAAATTTCAGAATTGCACCTTGCAATGCGGAGAAATTACTGTTTGTGCATTTACAATATTCATTGATTTTTGCCATTGAAATACATCCAGAAATGATTGAAGCTACTGACTGAATGAAAGGAGCTGGAATCTCACTCTCTTTGAATCTTCTTTATCATGCTAAGAGGAGCAGGAAAAAGCAAAAAATTTCAGAATTGCACCTTGCAATGCGGAGAAATTACTGTTTGTGCATTTACAATATTCATTGATTTTTGCTATTGAAAAACATCATGTTATTCATATACCAGAAATGATTGAAGCTACTGACTGAATGAAAGGAGCTGGCATCTCACTCTCTTTGAATCTTCTTTATCATGCTAAGAGGAGCAGGAAAAAGCAAAAAATTTCAGAATTGCACCTTGCAATGCGGAGAAATTACAGTTTGTGCATTTACAATATTCATTGATTTTTGCCATTGAAAAACGTCCAGAAATGATTGAAGCTACTGACTGAATGAAAGGAGCTGGCATCTCACTCTCTTTGAATCTTCTTTATCATGCTAAGAGGAGCAGGAAAAAGCAAAAAATTTCAGAATTGCACCTTGCAATGCGGAGAAATTACTGTTTGTGCATTTACAATATTCATTGATTTTTGCCATTGAAAAACGTCCAGAAATGATTGAAGGTACTGACTGAATGAAAGGAGCTGGCATCTCACTCTCTTTGAATCTTCTTTATCATGCTAAGAGGAGCAGGAAAAAGCAAAAAATTTCAGAATTGCACCTTGCAATGCGGAGAAATTACTGTTTGTGCATTTACAATATTCATTGATTTTTGCCATTGAAAAACGTCCAGAAATGATTGAAGCTACTGACTGAATGAAAGGAGCTGGCATCTCACTCTCTTTGAATCTTCTTTATCATGCTAAGAGGAGCAGGAAAAAGCAAAAAATTTCAGAATTGCACCTTGCAATGCGGAGAAATTACTGTTTGTGCATTTACAATATTCATTGATTTTTGCCATTGAAAAATGTCCAGAAATGATTGAAGCTACTGACTGAATGAAAGGAGCTGGCATCTCACTCTCTTTGAATCTTCTTTATCATGCTAAGAGGAGCAGGAAAAAGCAAAAAATTTCAGAATTGCGCCTTGCAATGCGGAGAAATTACTGTTTGTGCATTTACAAAATTCATTGATTTTTGCCATTGAAAAACATCATGTTATTCATATACCAGAAATGATTGAAGCTAATGACTGAAGGAAAGGATCTGGCATCTCACTCTCTTTGAATCTTCTTTATCATGCTTAGAGGAGCAGGAAAAAGCAAAAAATTTCAGAATTGCACCTTGCAATGCGGAGAAATTACTGTTTGTGCATTTACAATATTCATTGATTTTTGCCATTGAAAAACGTCCAGAAATGATTGAAGCTACTGACTGAATGAAAGGAGCTGGCATCTCACTCTCTTTGAATCTTCTTTATCATGCTAAGAGGAGCAGGAAAAAGCAAAAAATTTCAGAATTGCACCTTGCAATGCGGAGAAATTACTGTTTGTGCATTTACAATATTCATTGATTTTTGCGATTGAAAAACATCATGTTATTCATATACCAGAAATGATTGAAGCTACTGACTGAATGAAAGGAGCTGGCATCTCACTCTCTTTAAATCTTCTTTATCATGCTAAGAGGAGCAGGAAAAAGTAAAAAATTTCAGAATTGCACCTTGCAATGCGGAGAAATTACTGTTTGTGCATTTACAATATTCAATGATTTTTGCCATTGAAAAACGTCCAGAAATGATTGAAGCTACTGACTGAATGAAATGAGCTGGCATCTCACTGTCTTTGAATCTTGTTTATCATGCTAAGCGGAGCAGGAAAAAGCAAAAAATTTCAGAATTGCACCTTGCAATGCGGAGAAATTACTGTTTGTGCATTTACAATATTCATTGATTTTTGCCATTGAAAAACGTCCAGAAATGATTGAAGCTACTGACTGAATGAAAGGAGCTGGCATCTCACTCTCTTTGAATCTTCTTTATCATGCTAAGAGGAGCAGGAAAAAGCAAAAAATTTCAGAATTGCACCTTGCAATGCGGAGAAATTACTGTTTGTGCATTTACAATATTCATTGATTTTTGCCATTGAAAAACATCATGTTATTCATATACCAGAAATGATTGAAGCTACTGACTGAATGAAAGGAGCTGGCATCTCACTCTCTTTGAATCTTCTTTATCATGCTAAGAGGAGCAGGAAAAAGTAAAAAATTTCAGAATTGCACCTTGCAATGCGGAGAAATTACTGTTTGTGCATTTATAATATTCAATGATTTTTGCCATTGAAAAACGTCCAGAAATGATTGAAGCTACTGACTGAACGAAAGGAGCTGGCATCTCACTCTCTTTGAATCTTCTTTATCATGCTAATTGGAGCAGGAAAAAGCAAAAAATTTCAGAATTGCACTTTGCAATGCGGAGAAATTACTGTTTGTGCATTTACAATATTCATTGATTTTTGCCATTGAAAAACATCATGTTATTCATGTACCAGAAATGTTTGAAGCTACTGACTGAATGAAAGGAGCTGGCATCTCACTCTCTTTGAATCTTCTTTATCATGCTAAGAGGAGCAGGAAAAAGCAAAAAATTTCAGAATTGCACCTTGCAATGCGGAGAAATTACAGTTTGTGCATTTACAATATTCATTGATTTTTGCCATTGAAAAACGTCCAGAAATGATTGAAGCTACTGACTGAATGAAAGGAGCTGGCATCTCACTCTCTTTGAATCTTCTTTATCATGCTAAGAGGAGCAGGAAAAAGCAAAAAATTTCAGAATTGCACCTTGCAATGCGGAGAAATTACTGTTTGTGCATTTACAATATTCATTGATTTTTGCCATTGAAAAACGTCCAGAAATGATTGAAGGTACTGACTGAATGAAAGGAGCTGGCATCTCACTCTCTTTGAATCTTCTTTATCATGCTAAGAGGAGCAGGAAAAAGCAAAAAATTTCAGAATTGCACCTTGCAATGCGGAGAAATTACTGTTTGTGCATTTACAATATTCATTGATTTTTGCCATTGAAAAACGTCCAGAAATGATTGAAGCTACTGACTGAATGAAAGGAGCTGGCATCTCACTCTCTTTGAATCTTCTTTATCATGCTAAGAGGAGCAGGAAAAAGCAAAAAATTTCAGAATTGCACCTTGCAATGCGGAGAAATTACTGTTTGTGCATTTACAATATTCATTGATTTTTGCCATTGAAAAATGTCCAGAAATGATTGAAGCTACTGACTGAATGAAAGGAGCTGGCATCTCACTCTCTTTGAATCTTCTTTATCATGCTAAGAGGAGCAGGAAAAAGCAAAAAATTTCAGAATTGCGCCTTGCAATGCGGAGAAATTACTGTTTGTGCATTTACAAAATTCATTGATTTTTGCCATTGAAAAACATCATGTTATTCATATACCAGAAATGATTGAAGCTAATGACTGAAGGAAAGGATCTGGCATCTCACTCTCTTTGAATCTTCTTTATCATGCTTAGAGGAGCAGGAAAAAGCAAAAAATTTCAGAATTGCACCTTGCAATGCGGAGAAATTACTGTTTGTGCATTTACAATATTCATTGATTTTTGCCATTGAAAAACGTCCAGAAATGATTGAAGCTACTGACTGAATGAAAGGAGCTGGCATCTCACTCTCTTTGAATCTTCTTTATCATGCTAAGAGGAGCAGGAAAAAGCAAAAAATTTCAGAATTGCACCTTGCAATGCGGAGAAATTACTGTTTGTGCATTTACAATATTCATTGATTTTTGCGATTGAAAAACATCATGTTATTCATATACCAGAAATGATTGAAGCTACTGACTGAATGAAAGGAGCTGGCATCTCACTCTCTTTGAATCTTCTTTATCATGCTAAGAGGAGCAGGAAAAAGTAAAAAATTTCAGAATTGCACCTTGCAATGCGGAGAAATTACTGTTTGTGCATTTACAATATTCAATGATTTTTGCCATTGAAAAACGTCCAGAAATGATTGAAGCTACTGACTGAATGAAATGAGCTGGCATCTCACTGTCTTTGAATCTTGTTTATCATGCTAAGCGGAGCAGGAAAAAGCAAAAAATTTCAGAATTGCACCTTGCAATGCGGAGAAATTACTGTTTGTGCATTTACAATATTCATTGATTTTTGCCATTGAAAAACGTCCAGAAATGATTGAAGCTACTGACTGAATGAAAGGAGCTGGCATCTCACTCTCTTTGAATCTTCTTTATCATGCTAAGAGGAGCAGGAAAAAGCAAAAAATTTCAGAATTGCACCTTGCAATGCGGAGAAATTACTGTTTGTGCATTTACAATATTCATTGATTTTTGCCATTGAAAAACATCATGTTATTCATATACCAGAAATGATTGAAGCTACTGACTGAATGAAAGGAGCTGGCATCTCACTCTCTTTGAATCTTCTTTATCATGCTAAGAGGAGCAGGAAAAAGTAAAAAATTTCAGAATTGCACCTTGCAATGCGGAGAAATTACTGTTTGTGCATTTATAATATTCAATGATTTCTGCCATTGAAAAACGTCCAGAAATGATTGAAGCTACTGACTGAACGAAAGGAGCTGGCATCTCACTCTCTTTGAATCTTCTTTATCATGCTAATTGGAGCAGGAAAAAGCAAAAAATTTCAGAATTGCACTTTGCAATGCGGAGAAATTACTGTTTGTGCATTTACAATATTCATTGATTTTTGCCATTGAAAAACATCATGTTATTCATGTACCAGAAATGTTTGAAGCTACTGACTGAATGAAAGGAGCTGGCATCTCACTCTCTTTGAATCTTCTTTATCATGCTAAGAGGAGCAGGAAAAAGCAAAAAATTTCAGAATTGCACATTGCAATGCGGAGAAATTACTGTTTGTGCATTTACAATATTCATTGATTTTTGCCATTGAAAAACGTCCAGAAATGATTGAAGCTACTGACTGAATGAAAGGAGCTGGCATCTCACTCTCTTTGAATATTCTTTATCATGCTAAGAGGAGCAGGAAAAGCAAAAAATTTCAGAATTGCACCTTGCAATGCGGAGAAATTACTGTTTGTGCATTTACAATATTCATTGATTTTTGCCATTGAAAAACGTCCAGAAATGATTGAAGCTACTGACTGAATGAAAGGAGCTGGCATCTCACTCTCTTTGAAACTTCTTTATCATGCTAAGAGGAGCAGGAAAAAGCAAAAAATTTCAGAATTGCACCTTGCAATGCGGAGAAATTACTGTTTGTGCATTTACAATATTCATTGATTTTTGCCATTGAAAAATGTCCAGAAATGATTGAAGCTACTGACTGAATGAAAGGAGCTGGCATCTCACTCTCTTTGAATCTTCTTTATCATGCTAAGAGGAGCAGGAAAAAGCAAAAAATTTCAGAATTGCGCCTTGCAATGCGGAGAAATTACTGTTTGTGCATTTACAAAATTCATTGATTTTTGCCATTGAAAAACATCATGTTATTCATATACCAGAAATGATTGAAGCTACTGACTGAAGGAAAGGATCTGGCATCTCACTCTCTTTGAATCTTCTTTATCATGCTAAGAGGAGCAGGAAAAAGCAAAAAATTTCAGAATTGCACCTTGCAATGCGGAGAAATTACTCTTTGTGCATTTACAATATTCATTGATTTTTGCCATTGAAAAACGTCCAGAAATGATTGAAGCTACTGACTGAATGAAAGGAGCTGGCATCTCACTCTCTTTGAATCTTCTTTATCATGCTAAGAGGAGCAGGAAAAAGCAAAAAATTTCAGAATTGCACCTTGCAATGCGGAGAAATTACTGTTTGTGCATTTACAATATTCATTGATTTTTGCCATTGAAAAACGTCCAGAAATGATTGAAGCTACTGACTGAATGAAAGGAGCTGGCATCTCACTCTCTTTGAATCTTCTTTATCATGCTAAGAGGAGCAGGAAAAAGCAAAAAATTTCAGAATTGCACCTTGCAATGCGGAGAAATTACTGTTTCTGCATTTACAATATTCATTGATTTTTGCCATTGAAAAATGTCCAGAAATGATTGAAGCTACTGACTGAATGAAAGGAGCTGGCATCTCACTCTCTTTGAATCTTCTTTATCATGCTAAGAGGAGCAGGAAAAAGCAAAAAATTTCAGAATTGCGCCTTGCAATGCAGAGAAATTACTGTTTGTGCATTTACAAAATTCATTGATTTTTGCCATTGAAAAACATCATGTTATTCATATACCAGAAATGATTGAAGCTACTGACTGAAGGAAAGGATCTGGCATCTCACTCTCTTTGAATCTTCTTTATCATGCTAAGAGGAGCAGGAAAAAGCAAAAAATTTCAGAATTGCACCTTGCAATGCAGAGAAATTACTGTTTGTGCATTTACAATATTCATTGATTTTTGTCATTGAAAAACGTCCAGAAATGATTGAAGCTACTGACTGAATGAAAGGAGCTGGCATCTCACTCTCTTTGAGTCTTCTTTATCATGCTAAGAGGAGCAGGAAAAAGCAAAAAATTTCAGAATTGCACCTTGCAATGCGGAGAAATTACTGTTTGTGCATTTACAATATTCATTGATTTTTGCCATTGAAAAATGTCCAGAAATGATTGAAGCTACTGACTGAATGAAAGGAGCTGGCATCTCACTCTCTTTGAATCTTCTTTATCATGCTAAGAGGAGCAGGAAAAAGCAAAAAATTTCAGAATTGCACATTGCAATGCGGAGAAATTACTGTTTGTGCATTTACAATATTCATTGATTTTTGCCATTGAAAAACGTCCAGAAATGATTGAAGCTACTGACTGAATGAAAGGAGCTGGCATCTCACTCTCTTTGAATCTTCTTTATCATGCTAAGAGGAGCAGGAAAAAGCAAAAAATTTCAGAATTGCACCTTGCAATGCGGAGAAATTACTGTTTGTGCATTTACAATATTCATTGATTTTTGCCATTGAAAAACGTCCAGAAATGATTGAAGCTACTGACTGAATGAAAGGAGCTGGCATCTCACTCTCTTTGAATCTTCTTTATCATGCTAAGAGGAGCAGGAAAAAGCAAAAAATTTCAGAATTGCACCTTGCAATGCGGAGAAATTACTGTTTGTGCATTTACAATATTCATTGATTTTTGCCATTGAAAAATGTCCAGAAATGATTGAAGCTACTGACTGAATGAAAGGAGCTGGCATCTCACTCTCTTTGAATCTTCTTTATCATGCTAAGAGGAGCAGGAAAAAGCAAAAAATTTCAGAATTGCGCCTTGCAATGCGGAGAAATTACTGTTTGTGCATTTACAAAATTCATTGATTTTTGCCATTGAAAAACATCATGTTATTCATATACCAGAAATGATTGAAGCTACTGACTGAAGGAAAGGATCTGGCATCTCACTCTCTTTGAATCTTCTTTATCATGCTAAGAGGAGCAGGAAAAAGCAAAAATTTTCAGAATTGCACCTTGCAATGCGGAGAAATTACTGTTTGTGCATTTACAATATTCATTGATTTTTGCCATTGAAAAACGTCCAGAAATGATTGAAGCTACTGACTGAATGAAAGGAGCTGGCATCTCACTCTCTTTGAATCTTCTTTATCATGCTAAGAGGAGCAGGAAAAAGCAAAAAATTTCAGAATTGCACCTTGCAATGCGGAGAAATTACTGTTTGTGCATTTACAATATTCATTGATTTTTGCCATTGAAAAACGTCCAGAAATGATTGAAGCTACTGACTGAATGAAAGGAGCTGGCATCTCACTCTCTTTGAATCTTCTTTATCATGCTAAGAGGAGCAGGAAAAAGCAAAAAATTTCAGAATTGCACCTTGCAATGCGGAGAAATTACTGTTTGTGCATTTACAATATTCATTGATTTTTGCCATTGAAAAATGTCCAGAAATGATTGAAGCTACTGACTGAATGAAAGGAGCTGGCATCTCACTCTCTTTGAATCTTCTTTATCATGCTAAGAGGAGCAGGAAAAAGCAAAAAATTTCAGAATTGCGCCTTGCAATGCGGAGAAATTACTGTTTGTGCATTTACAATATTCATTGATTTTTGCGATTGAAAAACATCATGTTATTCATATACCAGAAATGATTGAAGCTACTGACTGAATGAAAGGAGCTGGCATCTCACTCTCTTTGAATCTTCTTTATCATGCTAAGAGGAGCAGGAAAAAGTAAAAAATTTCAGAATTGCACCTTGCAATGCGGAGAAATTACTGTTTGTGCATTTACAATATTCAATGATTTTTGCCATTGAAAAACGTCCAGAAATGATTGAAGCTACTGACTGAATGAAAGGAGCTGGCATCTCACTCTCTTTGAATCTTGTTTATCATGCTAAGAGGAGCAGGAAAAAGCAAAAAATTTCAGAATTGCACCTTGCAATGCGGAGAAATTACTGTTTGTGCATTTACAATATTCATTGATTTTTGCCATTGAAAAACGTCCAGAAATGATTGAAGCTACTGACTGAATGAAAGGAGCTGGCATCTCACTCTCTTTGAATATTCTTTATCATGCTAAGAGGAGCAGGAAAAAGCAAAAAATTTCAGAATTGCACCTTGCAATGCGGAGAAATTACTGTTTGTGCATTTACAATATTCATTGATTTTTGCTATTGAAAAACATCATGTTATTCATATACCAGAAATGATTGAAGCTACTGACTGAATGAAAGGAGCTGGAATCTCACTCTCTTTGAATCTTCTTTATCATGCTAAGAGGAGCAGGAAAAAGCAAAAAATTTCAGAATTGCACCTTGAAATGCGGAGAAATTACAGTTTGTGCATTTACAATATTCATTGATTTTTGCCATTGAAAAACGTCCAGAAATGATTGAAGCTACTGACTGAATGAAAGGAGCTGGCATCTCACTCTCTTTGAATCTTCTTTATCATGCTAAGAGGAGCAGGAAAAAGCAAAAAATTTCAGAATTGCACCTTGCAATGCGGAGAAATTACTGTTTGTGCATTTACAATATTCATTGATTTTTGCCATTGAAAAACGTCCAGAAATGATTGAAGGTACTGACTGAATGAAAGGAGCTGGCATCTCACTCTCTTTGAATCTTCTTTATCATGCTAAGAGGAGCAGGAAAAAGCAAAAAATTTCAGAATTGCACCTTGCAATGCGGAGAAATTACTGTTTGTGCATTTACAATATTCATTGATTTTTGCCATTGAAAAACGTCCAGAAATGATTGAAGCTACTGACTGAATGAAAGGAGCTGGCATCTCACTCTCTTTGAATCTTCTTTATCATGCTAAGAGGAGCAGGAAAAAGCAAAAAATTTCAGAATTGCACCTTGCAATGTGGAGAAATTACTGTTTGTGCATTTACAATATTCATTGATTTTTGCCATTGAAAAATGTCCAGAAATGATTGAAGCTACTGACTGAATGAAAGGAGCTGGCATCTCACTCTCTTTGAATCTTCTTTATCATGCTAAGAGGAGCAGGAAAAAGCAAAAAATTTCAGAATTGCGCCTTGCAATGCGGAGAAATTACTGTTTGTGCATTTACAAAATTCATTGATTTTTGCCATTGAAAAACATCATGTTATTCATATACCAGAAATGATTGAAGCTACTGACTGAAGGAAAGGATATGGCATCTCACTCTCTTTGAATCTTCTTTATCATGCTTAGAGGAGCAGGAAAAAGCAAAAAATTTCAGAATTGCACCTTGCAATGCGGAGAAATTACTGTTTGTGCATTTACAATATTCATTGATTTTTGCCATTGAAAAACGTCCAGAAATGATTGAAGCTACTGACTGAATGAAAGGAGCTGGCATCTCACTCTCTTTGAATCTTCTTTATCATGCTAAGAGGAGCAGGAAAAAGCAAAAAATTTCAGAATTGCACCTTGCAATGCGGAGAAATTACTGTTTGTGCATTTACAATATTCATTGATTTTTGCGATTGAAAAACATCATGTTATTCATATACCAGAAATGATTGAAGCTACTGACTGAATGAAAGGAGCTGGCATCTCACTCTCTTTGAATCTTCTTTATCATGCTAAGAGGAGCAGGAAAAAGTAAAAAATTTCAGAATTGCACCTTGCAATGCGGAGAAATTACTGTTTGTGCATTTACAATATTCATTGATTTTTGCCATTGAAAAACGTCCAGAAATGATTGAAGCTACTGACTGAATGAAAGGAGCTGGCATCTCACTCTCTTTGAATCTTCTTTATCATGCTAAGAGGAGCAGGAAAAAGCAAAAAATTTCAGAATTGCACCTTGCAATGCGGAGAAATTACTGTTTGTGCATTTACAATATTCATTGATTTTTGCTATTGAAAAACATCATGTTATTCATATACCAGAAATGATTGAAGCTACTGACTGAATGAAAGGAGCTGGCATCTGACTCTCTTTGAATCTTCTTTATCATGCTAAGAGGAGCAGGAAAAAGCAAAAAATTTCAGAATTGCACCTTGCAATGCGGAGAAATTACAGTTTGTGCATTTACAATATTCATTGATTTTTGCCATTGAAAAACGTCCAGAAATGATTGAAGCTACTGACTGAATGAAAGGAGCTGGCATCTCACTCTCTTTGAATCTTCTTTATCATGCTAAGAGGAGCAGGAAAAAGCAAAAAATTTCAGAATTGCACCTTGCAATGCGGAGAAATTACTGTTTGTGCATTTACAATATTCATTGATTTTTGCCATTGAAAAAGGTCCAGAAATAATTGAAGGTACTGACTGAATGAAAGGAGCTGGCATCTCACTCTCTTTGAATCTTCTTTATCATGCTAAGAGGAGCAGGAAAAAGCAAAAAATTTCAGAATTGCACCTTGCAATGCGGAGAAATTACTGTTTGTGCATTTACAATATTCATTGATTTTTGCCATTGAAAAACGTCCAGAAATGATTGAAGCTACTGACTGAATGAAAGGAGCTGGCATCTCACTCTCTTTGAATCTTCTTTATCATGCTAAGAGGAGCAGGAAAAAGCAAAAAATTTCAGAATTGCACCTTGCAATGCGGAGAAATTACTGTTTGTGCATTTACAATATTCATTGATTTTTGCCATTGAAAAATGTCCAGAAATGATTGAAGCTACTGACTGAATGAAAGGAGCTGGCATCTCACTCTCTTTGAATCTTCTTTATCATGCTAAGAGGAGCAGGAAAAAGCAAAAAATTTCAGAATTGCGCCTTGCAATGCGGAGAAATTACTGTTTGTGCATTTACAAAATTCATTGATTTTTGCCATTGAAAAACATCATGTTATTCATATACCAGAAATGATTGAAGCTACTGACTGAAGGAAAGGATCTGGCATCTCACTCTCTTTGAATCTTCTTTATCATGCTAAGAGGAGCAGGAAAAAGCAAAAAATTTCAGAATTGCACCTTGCAATGCGGAGAAATTACTGTTTGTGCATTTACAATATTCATTGATTTTTGCCATTGAAAAACGTCCAGAAATGATTGAAGCTACTGACTGAATGAAAGGAGCTGGCATCTCACTCTCTTTGAATCTTCTTTATCATGCTAAGAGGAGCAGGAAAAAGCAAAAAATTTCAGAATTGCACCTTGCAATGCGGAGAAATTACTGTTTGTGCATTTACAATATTCACTGATTTTTGCCATTGAAAAACGTCCAGAAATGATTGAAGCTACTGACTGAATGAAAGGAGCTGGCATCTCACTCTCTTTGAATCTTCTTTATCATGCTAAGAGGAGCAGGAAAAAGCAAAAAATTTCAGAATTGCACCTTGCAATGCGGAGAAATTACTGTTTGTGCATTTACAATATTCATTGATTTTTGCCATTGAAAAATGTCCAGAAATGATTGAAGCTACTGACTGAATGAAAGGAGCTGGCATCTCACTCTCTTTGAATCTTCTTTATCATGCTAAGAGGAGCAGGAAAAAGCAAAAAATTTCAGAATTGCGCCTTGCAATGCAGAGAAATTACTGTTTGTGCATTTACAAAATTCATTGATTTTTGCCATTGAAAAACATCATGTTATTCATATACCAGAAATGATTGAAGCTACTGACTGAAGGAAAGGATCTGGCATCTCACTCCCTTTGAATCTTCTTTATCATGCTAAGAGGAGCAGGAAAAAGCAAAAAAATTCAGAATTGCACCTTGCAATGCAGAGAAATTACTGTTTGTGCATTTACAATATTCATTGATTTTTGTCATTGAAAAACGTCCAGAAATGATTGAAGCTACTGACTGAATGAAAGGAGCTGGCATCTCACTCTCTTTGAATCTTCTTTATCATGCTAAGAGGAGCAGGAAAAAGCAAAAAATTTCAGAATTGCACCTTGCAATGCGGAGAAATTACTGTTTGTGCATTTACAATATTCATTGATTTTTGCCATTGAAAAATGTCCAGAAATGATTGAAGCTACTGACTGAATGAAAGGAGCTGGCATCTCACTCTCTTTGAATCTTCTTTATCATGCTAAGAGGAGCAGGAAAAAGCAAAAAATTTCAGAATTGCACATTGCAATGCGGAGAAATTACTGTTTGTGCATTTACAATATTCATTGATTTTTGCCATTGAAAAACGTCCAGAAATGATTGAAGCTACTGACTGAATGAAAGGAGCTGGCATCTCACTCTCTTTGAATCTTCTTCATCATGCTAAGAGGAGCAGGAAAAAGCAAAAAATTTCAGAATTGCACCTTGCAATGCGGAGAAATTACTGTTTGTGCATTTACAATATTCATTGATTTTTGCCATTGAAAAACGTCCAGAAATGATTGAAGCTACTGACTGAATGAAAGGAGCTGGCATCTCACTCTCTTTGAATCTTCTTTATCATGCTAAGAGGAGCAGGAAAAAGCAAAAAATTTCAGAATTGCACCTTGCAATGCGGAGAAATTACTGTTTGTGCATTTACAATATTCATTGATTTTTGCCATTGAAAAATGTCCAGAAATGATTGAAGCTACTGACTGAATGAAAGGAGCTGGCATCTCACTCTCTTTGAATCTTCTTTATCATGCTAAGAGGAGCAGGAGAAAGCAAAAAATTTCAGAATTGCGCCTTGCAATGCGGAGAAATTACTGTTTGTGCATTTACAAAATTCATTGATTTTTGCCATTGAAAAACATCATGTTATTCATATACCAGAAATGATTGAAGCTACTGACTGAAGGAAAGGATCTGGCATCTCACTCTCTTTGAATCTTCTTTATCATGCTAAGAGGAGCAGGAAAAAGCAAAAAATTTCAGAATTGCACCTTGCAATGCGGAGAAATTACTGTTTGTGCATTTACAATATTCATTGATTTTTGCCATTGAAAAACGTCCAGAAATGATTGAAGCTACTGACTGAATGAAAGGAGCTGGCATCTCACTCTCTTTGAATCTTCTTTATCATGCTAAGAGGAGCAGGAAAAAGCAAAAAATTTCAGAATTGCACCTTGCAATGCGGAGAAATTACTGTTTATGCATTTACAATATTCATTGATTTTTGCCATTGAAAAACGTCCAGAAATGATTGAAGCTACTGACTGAATGAAAGGAGCTGGCATCTCACTCTCTTTGAATCTTCTTTATCATGCTAAGAGGAGCAGGAAAAAGCAAAAAATTTCAGAATTGCACCTTGCAATGCGGAGAAATTACTGTTTGTGCATTTACAATATTCATTGATTTTTGCCATTGAAAAATGTCCAGAAATGATTGAAGCTACTGACTGAATGAAAGGAGCTGGCATCTCACTCTCTTTGAATCTTCTTTATCATGCTAAGAGGAGCAGGAAAAAGCAAAAAATTTCAGAATTGCGCCTTGCAATGCGGAGAAATTACTGTTTGTGCATTTACAAAATTCATTGATTTTTGCCATTGAAAAACATCATGTTATTCATATACCAGAAATGATTGAAGCTACTGACTGAAGGAAAGGATCTGGCATCTCACTCTCTTTGAATCTTCTTTATCATGCTAAGAGGAGCAGGAAAAAGCAAAAAATTTCAGAATTGCACCTTGCAATGCGGAGAAATTACTGTTTGTGCATTTACAATATTCATTGATTTTTGCCATTGAAAAACGTCCAGAAATGATTGAAGCTACTGACTGAATGAAAGGAGCTGGCATCTCACTCTCTTTGAATCTTCTTTATCATGCTAAGAGGAGCAGGAAAAAGCAAAAAATTTCAGAATTGCACCTTGCAATGCGGAGAAATTACTGTTTGTGCATTTACAATATTCATTGATTTTTGCGATTGAAAAACATCATGTTATTCATATACCAGAAATGATTGAAGCTACTGACTGAATGAAAGGAGCTGGCATCTCACTCTCTTTGAATCTTCTTTATCATGCTAAGAGGAGCAGGAAAAAGTAAAAAATTTCAGAATTGCACCTTGCAATGCGGAGAAATTACTGTTTGTGCATTTACAATATTCAATGATTTTTGCCATTGAAAAACGTCCAGAAATGATTGAAGCTACTGACTGAATGAAAGGAGCTGGCATCTCACTCTCTTTGAATCTTGTTTATCATGCTAAGAGGAGCAGGAAAAAGCAAAAAATTTCAGAATTGCACCTTGCAATGCGGAGAAATTACTGTTTGTGCATTTACAATATTCATTGATTTTTGCCATTGAAAAACGTCCAGAAATGATTGAAGCTACTGACTGAATGAAAGGAGCTGGCATCTCACTCTCTTTGAATCTTCTTTATCATGCTAAGAGGAGCAGGAAAAAGCAAAAAATTTCAGAATTGCACCTTGCAATGCGGAGAAATTACTGTTTGTGCATTTACAATATTCATTGATTTTTGCTATTGAAAAACATAATGTTATTCATATACCAGAAATGATTGAAGCTACTGACTGAATGAAAGGAGCTGGCATCTCACTCTCTTTGAATCTTCTTTATCATGCTAAGAGGAGCAGGAAAAAGCAAAAAATTTCAGAATTGCACCTTGCAATGCGGAGAAATTACAGTTTGTGCATTTACAATATTCATTGATTTTTGCCATTGAAAAACGTCCAGAAATGATTGAAGCTACTGACTGAATGAAAGGAGCTGGCATCTCACTCTCTTTGAATCTTCTTTATCATGCTAAGAGGAGCAGGAAAAAGCAAAAAATTTCAGAATTGCACCTTGCAATGCGGAGAAATTACTGTTTGTGCATTTACAATATTCATTGATTTTTGCCATTGAAAAACGTCCAGAAATGATTGAAGGTACTGACTGAATGAAAGGAGCTGGCATCTCACTCTCTTTGAATCTTCTTTATCATGCTAAGAGGAGCAGGAAAAAGCAAAAAATTTCAGAATTGCACCTTGCAATGCGGAGAAATTACTGTTTGTGCATTTACAATATTCATTGATTTTTGCCATTGAAAAACGTCCAGAAATGATTGAAGCTACTGACTGAATGAAAGGAGCTGGCATCTCACTCTCTTTGAATCTTCTTTATCATGCTAAGAGGAGCAGGAAAAAGCAAAAAATTTCAGAATTGCACCTTGCAATGCGGAGAAATTACTGTTTGTGCATTTACAATATTCATTGATTTTTGCCATTGAAAAATGTCCAGAAATGATTGAAGCTACTGACTGAATGAAAGGAGCTGGCATCTCACTCTCTTTGAATCTTCTTTATCATGCTAAGAGGAGCAGGAAAAAGCAAAAAATTTCAGAATTGCGCCTTGCAATGCGGAGAAATTACTGTTTGTGCATTTACAAAATTCATTGATTTTTGCCATTGAAAAACATCATGTTATTCATATACCAGAAATGATTGAAGCTACTGACTGAAGGAAAGGATATGGCATCTCACTCTCTTTGAATCTTCTTTATCATGCTTAGAGGAGCAGGAAAAAGCAAAAAATTTCAGAATTGCACCTTGCAATGCGGAGAAATTACTGTTTGTGCATTTACAATATTCATTGATTTTTGCCATTGAAAAACGTCCAGAAATGATTGAAGCTACTGACTGAATGAAAGGAGCTGGCATCTCACTCTCTTTGAATCTTCTTTATCATGCTAAGAGGAGCAGGAAAAAGCAAAAAATTTCAGAATTGCATCTTGCAATGCGGAGAAATTACTGTTTGTGCATTTACAATATTCATTGATTTTTGCGATTGAAAAACATCATGTTATTCATATACCAGAAATGATTGAAGCTACTGACTGAATGAAAGGAGCTGGCATCTCACTCTCTTTGAATCTTCTTTATCATGCTAAGAGGAGCAGGAAAAAGTAAAAAATTTCAGAATTGCACCTTGCAATGCGGAGAAATTACTGTTTGTGCATTTACAATATTCATTGATTTTTGCCATTGAAAAACGTCCAGAAATGATTGAAGCTACTGACTGAATGAAAGGAGCTGGCATCTCACTCTCTTTGAATCTTCTTTATCATGCTAAGAGGAGCAGGAAAAAGCAAAAAATTTCAGAATTGCACCTTGCAATGCGGAGAAATTACAGTTTGTGCATTTACAATATTCATTGATTTTTGCCATTGAAAAACGTCCAGAAATGATTGAAGCTACTGACTGAATGAAAGGAGCTGGCATCTCACTCTCTTTGAATCTTCTTTATCATGCTAAGAGGATCAGGAAAAAGCAAAAAATTTCAGAATTGCACCTTGCAATGCGGAGAAATTAATGTTTGTGCATTTACAATATTCATTGATTTTTGCCATTGAAAAAGGTCCAGAAATAATTGAAGGTACTGACTGAATGAAAGGAGCTGGCATCTCACTCTCTTTGAATCTTCTTTATCATGCTAAGAGGAGCAGGAAAAAGCAAAAAATTTCAGAATTGCACCTTGCAATGCGGAGAAATTACTGTTTGTGCATTTACAATATTCATTGATTTTTGCCATTGAAAAACGTCCAGAAATGATTGAAGCTACTGACTGAATGAAAGGAGCTGGCATCTCACTCTCTTTGAATCTTCTTTATCATGCTAAGAGGAGCAGGAAAAAGCAAAAAATTTCAGAATTGCACCTTGCAATGCGGAGAAATTACTGTTTGTGCATTTACAATATTCATTGATTTTTGCCATTGAAAAATGTCCAGAAATGATTGAAGCTACTGACTGAATGAAAGGAGCTGGCATCTCACTCTCTTTGAATCTTCTTTATCATGCTAAGAGGAGCAGGAAAAAGCAAAAAATTTCAGAATTGCGCCTTGCAATGCGGAGAAATTACTGTTTGTGCATTTACAAAATTCATTGATTTTTGCCATTGAAAAACATCATGTTATTCATATACCAGAAATGATTGAAGCTACTGACTGAAGGAAAGGATCTGGCATCTCACTCTCTTTGAATCTTCTTTATCATGCTTAGAGGAGCAGGAAAAAGCAAAAAATTTCAGAATTGCACCTTGCAATGCGGAGAAATTACTGTTTGTGCATTTACAATATTCATTGATTTTTGCCATTGAAAAACGTCCAGAAATGATTGAAGCTACTGACTGAATGAAAGGAGCTGGCATCTCACTCTCTTTGAATCTTCTTTATCATGCTAAGAGGAGCAGGAAAAAGCAAAAAATTTCAGAATTGCACCTTGCAATGCGGAGAAATTACTGTTTGTGCATTTACAATATTCATTGATTTTTGCCATTGAAAAACGTCCAGAAATGATTGAAGCTACTGACTGAATGAAAGGAGCTGGCATCTCACTCTCTTTGAATCTTCTTTATCATGCTAAGAGGAGCAGGAAAAAGCAAAAAATTTCAGAATTGCACCTTGCAATGCGGAGAAATTACTGTTTGTGCATTTACAATATTCATTGATTTTTGCCATTGAAAAACATCATGTTATTCATGTACCAGAAATGTTTGAAGCTACTGACTGAATGAAAGGAGCTGGCATCTCACTCTCTTTGAATCTTCTTTATCATGCTAAGAGGAGCAGGAAAAAGCAAAAAATTTCAGAATTGCACATTGCAATGCGGAGAAATTACTGTTTGTGCATTTACAATATTCATTGATTTTTGCCATTGAAAAACGTCCAGAAATGATTGAAGCTACTGACTGAATGAAAGGAGCTGGCATCTCACTCTCTTTGAATCTTCTTTATCATGCTAAGAGGAGCAGGAAAAAGCAAAAAATTTCAGAATTGCACCTTGCAATGCGGAGAAATTACTGTTTGTGCATTTACAATATTCATTGATTTTTGCCATTGAAAAACGTCCAGAAATGATTGAAGCTACTGACTGAATGAAAGGAGCTGGCATCTCACTCTCTTTGAATCTTCTTTATCATGCTAAGAGGAGCAGGAAAAAGCAAAAAATTTCAGAATTGCACCTTGCAATGCGGAGAAATTACTGTTTGTGCATTTACAATATTCATTGATTTTTGCCATTGAAAAATGTCCAGAAATGATTGAAGCTACTGACTGAATGAAAGGAGCTGGCATCTCACTCTCTTTGAATCTTCTTTATCATGCTAAGAGGAGCAGGAAAAAGCAAAAAATTTCAGAATTGCGCCTTGCAATGCGGAGAAATTACTGTTTGTGCATTTACAAAATTCATTGATTTTTGCCATTGAAAAACATCATGTTATTCATATACCAGAAATGATTGAAGCTACTGACTGAAGGAAAGGATCTGGCATCTCACTCTCTTTGAATCTTCTTTATCATGCTAAGAGGAGCAGGAAAAAGCAAAAAATTTCAGAATTGCACCTTGCAATGCGGAGAAATTACTGTTTGTGCATTTACAATATTCATTGATTTTTGCCATTGAAAAACGTCCAGAAATGATTGAAGCTACTGACTGAATGAAAGGAGCTGGCATCTCACTCTCTTTGAATCTTCTTTATCATGCTAAGAGGAGCAGGAAAAAGCAAAAAATTTCAGAATTGCACCTTGCAATGCGGAGAAATTACTGTTTGTGCATTTACAATATTCATTGATTTTTGCCATTGAAAAACGTCCATAAATGATTGAAGCTACTGACTGAATGAAAGGAGCTGGCATCTCACTCTCTTTCAATCTTCTTTATCATGCTAAGAGGAGCAGGAAAAAGCAAAAAATTTCAGAATTGCACCTTGCAATGCGGAGAAATTACTGTTTGTGCATTTACAATATTCATTGATTTTTGCCATTGAAAAAAGTCCAGAAATAATTGAAGGTACTGACTGAATGAAAGGAGCTGGCATCTCACTCTCTTTGAATCTTCTTTATCATGCTAAGAGGAGCAGGAAAAAGCAAAAAATTTCAGAATTGCACCTTGCAATGCGGAGAAATTACTGTTTGTGCATTTACAATATTCATTGATTTTTGCCATTGAAAAACGTCCAGAAATGATTGAAGCTACTGACTGAATGAAAGGAGCTGGCATCTCACTCTCTTTGAATCTTCTTTATCATGCTAAGAGGAGCAGGAAAAAGCAAAAAATTTCAGAATTGCACCTTGCAATGCGGAGAAATTACTGTTTGTGCATTTACAATATTCATTGATTTTTGCCATTGAAAAATGTCCAGAAATGATTGAAGCTACTGACTGAATGAAAGGAGCTGGCATCTCACTCTCTTTGAATCTTCTTTATCATGCTAAGAGGAGCAGGAAAAAGCAAAAAATTTCAGAATTGCGCCTTGCAATGCGGAGAAATTACTGTTTGTGCATTTACAAAATTCATTGATTTTTGCCATTGAAAAACATCATGTTATTCATATACCAGAAATGATTGAAGCTACTGACTGAAGGAAAGGATCTGGCATCTCACTCTCTTTGAATCTTCTTTATCATGCTTAGAGGAGCAGGAAAAAGCAAAAAATTTCAGAATTGCACCTTGCAATGCGGAGAAATTACTGTTTGTGCATTTACAATATTCATTGATTTTTGCCATTGAAAAACGTCCAGAAATGATTGAAGCTACTGACTGAATGAAAGGAGCTGGCATCTCACTCTCTTTGAATCTTCTTTATCATGCTAAGAGGAGCAGGAAAAAGCAAAAAATTTCAGAATTGCACCTTGCAATGCGGAGAAATTACTGTTTGTGCATTTACAATATTCATTGATTTTTGCGATTGAAAAACATCATGTTATTCATATACCAGAAATGATTGAAGCTACTGACTGAATGAAAGGAGCTGGCATCTCACTCTCTTTGAATCTTCTTTATCATGCTAAGAGGAGCAGGAAAAAGTAAAAAATTTCAGAATTGCACCTTGCAATGCGGAGAAATTACTGTTTGTGCATTTACAATATTCAATGATTTTTGCCATTGAAAAACGTCCAGAAATGATTGAAGCTACTGACTGAATGAAAGGAGCTGGCATCTCACTCTCTTTGAATCTTGTTTATCATGCTAAGAGGAGCAGGAAAAAGCAAAAAATTTCAGAATTGCACCTTGCAATGCGGAGAAATTACTGTTTGTGCATTTACAATATTCATTGATTTTTGCCATTGAAAAACGTCCAGAAATGATTGAAGCTACTGACTGAATGAAAGGAGCTGGCATCTCACTCTCTTTGAATCTTCTTTATCATGCTAAGAGGAGCAGGAAAAAGCAAAAAATTTCAGAATTGCACCTTGCAATGCGGAGAAATTACTGTTTGTGCATTTACAATATTCATTGATTTTTGCCATTGAAAAACATCATGTTATTCATATACCAGAAATGATTGAAGCTACTGACTGAATGAAAGGAGCTGGCATCTCACTCTCTTTGAATCTTCTTTATCATGCTAAGAGGAGCAGGAAAAAGTAAAAAATTTCAGAATTGCACCTTGCAATGCGGAGAAATTACTGTTTGTGCATTTATAATATTCAATGATTTTTGCCATTGAAAAACGTCCAGAAATGATTGAAGCTACTGACTGAACGAAAGGAGCTGGCATCTCACTCTCTTTGAATCTTCTTTATCATGCTAAGAGGAGCAGGAAAAAGCAAAAAATTTCAGAATTGCACCTTGCAATGCGGAGAAATTACTGTTTGTGCATTTACAATATTCATTGATTTTTGCCATTGAAAAACATCATGTTATTCATGTACCAGAAATGTTTGAAGCTACTGACTGAATGAAAGGAGCTGGCATCTCACTCTCTTTGAATCTTCTTTATCATGCTAAGAGGAGCAGGAAAAAGCAAAAAATTTCAGAATTGCACATTGCAATGCGGAGAAATTACTGTTTGTGCATTTACAATATTCATTGATTTTTGCCATTGAAAAACGTCCAGAAATGATTGAAGTTACTGACTGAATGAAAGGAGCTGGCATCTCACTCTCTTTGAATCTTCTTTATCATGCTAAGAGGAGCAGGAAAAAGCAAAAAATTTCAGAATTGCACCTTGCAATGCGGAGAAATTAGTGTTTGTGCATTTACAATATTCATTGATTTTTGCCATTGAAAAACGTCCAGAAATGATTGAAGCTACTGACTGAATGAAAGGAGCTGGCATCTCACTCTCTTTGAATCTTCTTTATCATGCTAAGAGGAGCAGGAAAAAGCAAAAAATTTCAGAATTGCACCTTGCAATGCGGAGAAATTACTGTTTGTGCATTTACAATATTCATTGATTTTTGCCATTGAAAAATGTCCAGAAATGATTGAAGCTACTGACTGAATGAAAGGAGCTGGCATCTCACTCTCTTTGAATCTTCTTTATCATGCTAAGAGGAGCAGAAAAAAGCAAAAAATTTCAGAATTGCGCCTTGCAATGCGGAGAAATTACTGTTTGTGCATTTACAAAATTCATTGATTTTTGCCATTGAAAAACATCATGTTATTCATATACCAGAAATGATTGAAGCTACTGACTGAAGGAAAGGATCTGGCATCTCACTCTCTTTGAATCTTCTTTATCATGCTAAGAGGAGCAGGAAAAAGCAAAAAATTTCAGAATTGCACCTTGCAATGCGGAGAAATTACTGTTTGTGCATTTACAATATTCATTGATTTTTGCCATTGAAAAACGTCCAGAAATGATTGAAGCTACTGACTGAATGAAAGGAGCTGGCATCTCACTCTCTTTGAATCTTCTGTATCATGCTAAGAGGAGCAGGAAAAAGCAAAAAATTTCAGAATTGCACCTTGCAATGCGGAGAAATTACTGTTTGTGCATTTACAATATTCATTGATTTTTGCCATTGAAAAACGTCCATAAATGATTGAAGCTACTGACTGAATGAAAGGAGCTGGCATCTCACTCTCTTTGAATCTTCTTTATCATGCTAAGAGGAGCAGGAAAAAGCAAAAAATTTCAGAATTGCACCTTGCAATGCGGAGAAATTACTGTTTGTGCATTTACAATATTCATTGATTTTTGCCATTGAAAAACGTCCATAAATGATTGAAGCTACTGACTGAATGAAAGGAGCTGGCATCTCACTCTCTTTGAATCTTCTTTATCATGCTAAGAGGAGCAGGAAAAAGCAAAAAATTTCAGAATTGCACCTTGCAATGCGGAGAAATTACTGTTTGTGCATTTACAATATTCATTGATTTTTGCCATTGAAAAATGTCCAGAAATGATTGAAGCTACTGACTGAATGAAAGGAGCTGGCATCTCACTCTCTTTGAATCTTCTTTATCATGCTAAGAGGAGCAGGAAAAAGCAAAAAATTTCAGAATTGCCCCTTGCAATGCGGAGAAATTACTGTTTGTGCATTTACAAAATTCATTGATTTTTGCCATTGAAAAACATCATGTTATTCATATACCAGAAATGATTGAAGCTACTGACTGAAGGAAAGGATCTGGCATCTCACTCTCTTTGAATCTTCTTTATCATGCTTAGAGGAGCAGGAAAAAGCAAAAAATTTCAGAATTGCACCTTGCAATGCGGAGAAATTACTGTTTGTGCATTTACAATATTCATTGATTTTTGCCATTGAAAAACGTCCAGAAATGATTGAAGCTACTGACTGAATGAAAGGAGCTGGCATCTCACTCTCTTTGAATCTTCTTTATCATGCTAAGAGGAGCAGGAAAAAGCAAAAAATTTCAGAATTGCACCTTGCAATGCGGAGAAATTACTGTTTGTGCATTTACAATATTCATTGATTTTTGCGATTGAAAAACATCATGTTATTCATATACCAGAAATGATTGAAGCTACTGACTGAATGAAAGGAGCTGGCATCTCACTCTCTTTGAATCTTCTTTATCATGCTAAGAGGAGCAGGAAAAAGTAAAAAATTTCAGAATTGCACCTTGCAATGCGGAGAAATTACTGTTTGTGCATTTACAATATTCAATGATTTTTGCCATTGAAAAACGTCCAGAAATGATTGAAGCTACTGACTGAATGAAAGGAGCTGGCATCTCACTCTCTTTGAATCTTGTTTATCATGCTAAGAGGAGCAGGAAAAAGCAAAAAATTTCAGAATTGCACCTTGCAATGCGGAGAAATTACTGTTTGTGCATTTACAATATTCATTGATTTTTGCCATTGAAAAACGTCCAGAAATGATTGAAGCTACTGACTGAATGAAAGGAGCTGGCATCTCACTCTCTTTGAATCTTCTTTATCATGCTAAGAGGAGCAGGAAAAAGCAAAAAATTTCAGAATTGCACCTTGCAATGCGGAGAAATTACTGTTTGTGCATTTACAATATTCATTGATTTTTGCCATTGAAAAACATCATGTTATTCATATACCAGAAATGATTGAAGCTACTGACTGAATGAAAGGAGCTGGCATCTCACTCTCTTTGAATCTTCTTTATCATGCTAAGAGGAGCAGGAAAAAGTAAAAAATTTCAGAATTGCACCTTGCAATGCGGAGAAATTACTGTTTGTGCATTTATAATATTCAATGATTTTTGCCATTGAAAAACGTCCAGAAATGATTGAAGCTACTGACTGAACGAAAGGAGCTGGCATCTCACTCTCTTTGAATCTTCTTTATCATGCTAAGAGGAGCAGGAAAAAGCAAAAAATTTCAGAATTGCACCTTGCAATGCAGAGAAATTACTGTTTGTGCATTTACAATATTCATTGATTTTTGCCATTGAAAAACATCATGTTATTCATGTACCAGAAATGTTTGAAGCTACTGACTGAATGAAAGGAGCTGGCATCTCACTCTCTTTGAATCTTCTTTATCATGCTAAGAGGAGCAGGAAAAAGCAAAAAATTTCAGAATTGCACATTGCAATGCGGAGAAATTACTGTTTGTGCATTTATAATATTCATTGATTTTTGCCATTGAAAAACGTCCAGAAATGATTGAAGCTACTGACTGAATGAAAGGAGCTGGCATCTCACTCTCTTTGAATCTTCTTTATCATGCTAAGAGGAGCAGGAAAAAGCAAAAAATTTCAGAATTGCGCCTTGCAATGCGGAGAAATTACTGTTTGTGCATTTACAAAATTCATTGATTTTTGCCATTGAAAAACATCATGTTATTCATATACCAGAAATGATTGAAGCTACTGAATGAAGGAAAGGATCTGGCATCTCACTCTCTTTGAATCTTCTTTATCATGCTAAGAGGAGCAGGAAAAAGCAAAAAATTTCAGAATTGCACCTTGCAATGCGGAGAAATTACTGTTTGTGCATTTACAATATTCATTGATTTTTGCCATTGAAAAACGTCCAGAAATGATTGAAGCTACTGACTGAATGAAAGGAGCTGGCATCTCACTCTCTTTGAATCTTCTTTATCATGCTAAGAGGAGCAGGAAAAAGCAAAAAATTTCAGAATTGCACCTTGCAATGCGGAGAAATTACTGTTTGTGCATTTACAATATTCATTGATTTTTGCCATTGAAAAACGTCCATAAATGATTGAAGCTACTGACTGAATGAAAGGAGCTGGCATCTCACTCTCTTTGAATCTTCTTTATCATGCTAAGAGGAGCAGGAAAAAGCAAAAAATTTCAGAATTGCACCTTGCAATGCGGAGAAATTACTGTTTGTGCATTTACAATATTCATTGATTTTTGCCATTGAAAAACATCATGTTATTCATATACCAGAAATGATTGAAGCTACTGACTGAAGGAAAGGATCTGGCATCTCACTCTCTTTGAATCTTCTTTATCATGCTAAGAGGAGCAGGAAAAAGCAAAAAATTTCAGAATTGCACCTTGCAATGCGGAGAAATTACTGTTTGTGAATTTACAATATTCATTGATTTTTGCCATTGAAAAACGTCCAGAAATGATTGAAGCTACTGACTGAATGAAAGGAGCTGGCATCTCACTCTCTTTGAATCTTCTTTATCATGCTAAGAGGAGCAGGAAAAAGCAAAAAATTTCAGAATTGCACCTTGCAATGCGGAGAAATTACTGTTTGTGCATTTACAATATTCATTGATTTTTGCCATTGAAAAATGTCCAGAAATGATTGAAGCTACTGACTGAATGAAAGGAGCTGGCATCTCACTCTCTTTGAATCTTCTTTATCATGCTAAGAGGAGCAGGAAAAAGCAAAAAATTTCAGAATTGCGCCTTGCAATGCGGAGAAATTACTGTTTGTGCATTTACAAAATTCATTGATTTTTGCCATTGAAAAACATCATGTTATTCATATACCAGAAATGATTGAAGCTACTGACTGAAGGAAAGGATCTGGCATCTCACTCTCTTTGAATCTTCTTTATCATGCTAAGAGGAGCAGGAAAAAGCAAAAAATTTCAGAATTGCACCTTGCAATGCGGAGAAATTACTGTTTGTGCATTTACAATATTCATTGATTTTTGCCATTGAAAAACGTCCAGAAATGATTGAAGCTACTGACTGAATGAAAGGAGCTGGCATCTCACTCTCTTTGAATCTTCTGTATCATGCTAAGAGGAGCAGGAAAAAGCAAAAAATTTCAGAATTGCACCTTGCAATGCGGAGAAATTACTGTTTGTGCATTTACAATATTCATTGATTTTTGCCATTGAAAAACGTCCATAAATGATTGAAGCTACTGACTGAATGAAAGGAGCTGGCATCTCACTCTCTTTGAATCTTCTTTATCATGCTAAGAGGAGCAGGAAAAAGCAAAAAATTTCAGAATTGCACCTTGCAATGCGGAGAAATTACTGTTTGTGCATTTACAATATTCATTGATTTTTGCCATTGAAAAACGTCCATAAATGATTGAAGCTACTGACTGAATGAAAGGAGCTGGCATCTCACTCTCTTTGAATCTTCTTTATCATGCTAAGAGGAGCAGGAAAAAGCAAAAAATTTCAGAATTGCACCTTGCAATGCGGAGAAATTACTGTTTGTGCATTTACAATATTCATTGATTTTTGCCATTGAAAAATGTCCAGAAATGATTGAAGCTACTGACTGAATGAAAGGAGCTGGCATCTCACTCTCTTTGAATCTTCTTTATCATGCTAAGAGGAGCAGGAAAAAGCAAAAAATTTCAGAATTGCCCCTTGCAATGCGGAGAAATTACTGTTTGTGCATTTACAAAATTCATTGATTTTTGCCATTGAAAAACATCATGTTATTCATATACCAGAAATGATTGAAGCTACTGACTGAAGGAAAGGATCTGGCATCTCACTCTCTTTGAATCTTCTTTATCATGCTTAGAGGAGCAGGAAAAAGCAAAAAATTTCAGAATTGCACCTTGCAATGCGGAGAAATTACTGTTTGTGCATTTACAATATTCATTGATTTTTGCCATTGAAAAACGTCCAGAAATGATTGAAGCTACTGACTGAATGAAAGGAGCTGGCATCTCACTCTCTTTGAATCTTCTTTATCATGCTAAGAGGAGCAGGAAAAAGCAAAAAATTTCAGAATTGCACCTTGCAATGCGGAGAAATTACTGTTTGTGCATTTACAATATTCATTGATTTTTGCGATTGAAAAACATCATGTTATTCATATACCAGAAATGATTGAAGGTACTGACTGAATGAAAGGAGCTGGCATCTCACTCTCTTTGAATCTTCTTTATCATGCTAAGAGGAGCAGGAAAAAGTAAAAAATTTCAGAATTGCACCTTGCAATGCGGAGAAATTACTGTTTGTGCATTTACAATATTCAATGATTTTTGCCATTGAAAAACGTCCAGAAATGATTGAAGCTACTGACTGAATGAAAGGAGCTGGCATCTCACTCTCTTTGAATCTTGTTTATCATGCTAAGAGGAGCAGGAAAAAGCAAAAAATTTCAGAATTGCACCTTGCAATGCGGAGAAATTACTGTTTGTGCATTTACAATATTCATTGATTTTTGCCATTGAAAAACGTCCAGAAATGATTGAAGCTACTGACTGAATGAAAGGAGCTGGCATCTCACTCTCTTTGAATCTTCTTTATCATGCTAAGAGGAGCAGGAAAAAGCAAAAAATTTCAGAATTGCACCTTGCAATGCGGAGAAATTACTGTTTGTGCATTTACAATATTCATTGATTTTTGCCATTGAAAAACATCATGTTATTCATATACCAGAAATGATTGAAGCTACTGACTGAATGAAAGGAGCTGGCATCTCACTCTCTTTGAATCTTCTTTATCATGCTAAGAGGAGCAGGAAAAAGTAAAAAATTTCAGAATTGCACCTTGCAATGCGGAGAAATTACTGTTTGTGCATTTATAATATTCAATGATTTTTGCCATTGAAAAACGTCCAGAAATGATTGAAGCTACTGACTGAACGAAAGGAGCTGGCATCTCACTCTCTTTGAATCTTCTTTATCATGCTAAGAGGAGCAGGAAAAAGCAAAAAATTTCAGAATTGCACCTTGCAATGCAGAGAAATTACTGTTTGTGCATTTACAATATTCATTGATTTTTGCCATTGAAAAACATCATGTTATTCATGTACCAGAAATGTTTGAAGCTACTGACTGAATGAAAGGAGCTGGCATCTCACTCTCTTTGAATCTTCTTTATCATGCTAAGAGGAGCAGGAAAAAGCAAAAAATTTCAGAATTGCACATTGCAATGCGGAGAAATTACTGTTTGTGCATTTACAATATTCATTGATTTTTGCCATTGAAAAACGTCCAGAAATGATTGAAGCTACTGACTGAATGAAAGGAGCTGGCATCTCACTCTCTTTGAATCTTCTTTATCATGCTAAGAGGAGCAGGAAAAAGCAAAAAATTTCAGAATTGCGCCTTGCAATGCGGAGAAATTACTGTTTGTGCATTTACAAAATTCATTGATTTTTGCCATTGAAAAACATCATGTTATTCATATACCAGAAATGATTGAAGCTACTGACTGAAGGAAAGGATCTGGCATCTCACTCTCTTTGAATCTTCTTTATCATGCTAAGAGGAGCAGGAAAAAGCAAAAAATTTCAGAATTGCACCTTGCAATGCGGAGAAATTACTGTTTGTGCATTTACAATATTCATTGATTTTTGCCATTGAAAAACGTCCAGAAATGATTGAAGCTACTGACTGAATGAAAGGAGCTGGCATCTCACTCTCTTTGAATCTTCTTTATCATGCTAAGAGGAGCAGGAAAAAGCAAAAAATTTCAGAATTGCACCTTGCAATGCGGAGAAATTACTGTTTGTGCATTTACAATATTCATTGATTTTTGCCATTGAAAAACGTCCATAAATGATTGAAGCTACTGACTGAATGAAAGGAGCTGGCATCTCAGTCTCTTTGAATCTTCTTTATCATGCTAAGAGGAGCAGGAAAAAGCAAAAAATTTCAGAATTGCACCTTGCAATGCGGAGAAATTACTGTTTGTGCATTTACAATATTCATTGATTTTTGCCATTGAAAAACGTCCATAAATGAATGAAGCTACTGACTGAATGAAAGGAGCTGGCATCTCACTCTCTTTGAATCTTCTTTATCATGCTAAGAGGAGCAGGAAAAAGCAAAAAATTTCAGAATTGCACCTTGCAATGCGGAGAAATTACTGTTTGTGCATTTACAATATTCATTGATTTTTGCCATTGAAAAATGTCCAGAAATGATTGAAGCTACTGACTGAATGAAAGGAGCTGGCATCTCACTCTCTTTGAATCTTCTTTATCATGCTAAGAGGAGCAGGAAAAAGCAAAAAATTTCAGAATTGCACCTTGCAATGCGGAGAAACTACTGTTTGTGCATTTACAATATTCATTGATTTTTGCCATTGAAAAACGTCCATAAATGATTGAAGCTACTGACTGAATGAAAGGAGCTGGCATCTCACTCTCTTTGAATCTTCTTTATCATGCTAAGAGGAGCAGGAAAAAGCAAAAAATTTCAGAATTGCACCTTGCAATGCGGAGAAATTACTGTTTGTGCATTTACAATATTCATTGATTTTTGCCATTGAAAAATGTCCAGAAATGATTGAAGCTACTGACTGAATGAAAGGAGCTGGCATCTCACTCTCTTTGAATCTTCTTTATCATGCTAAGAGGAACAGGAAAAAGCCAAAAATTTCAGAATTGCGCCTTGCAATGCGGAGAAATTACTGTTTGTGCATTTACAAAATTCATTGATTTTTGCCATTGAAAAACATCATGTTATTCATATACCAGAAATGATTGAAGCTACTGACTGAAGGAAAGGATCTGGCATCTCACTCTCTTTGAATCTTCTTTATCATGCTAAGAGGAGCAGGAAAAAGCAAAAAGTTTCAGAATTGCACCTTGCAATGCGGAGAAATTACTGTTTGTGCATTTACAATATTCATTGGTTTTTGCCATTGAAAAACGTCCAGAAATGATTGAAGCTACTGACTGAATGAAAGGAGCTGGCATCTCACTCTCTTTGAATCTTCTTTATCATGCTAAGAGGAGCAGGAAAAAGCAAAAAATTTCAGAATTGCACCTTGCAATGCGGAGAAATTACTGTTTGTGCATTTACAATATTCATTGATTTTTGCGATTGAAAAACATCATGTTATTCATATACCAGAAATGATTGAAGCTACTGACTGAATGAAAGGAGCTGGCATCTCACTCTCTTTGAATCTTCTTTATCATGCTAAGAGGAGCAGGAAAAAGTAAAAAATTTCAGAATTGCACCTTGCAATGCGGAGAAATTACTGATTGTGCATTTACAATATTCAATGATTTTTGCCATTGAAAAACGTCCAGAAATGATTAAAGCTACTGACTGAATGAAAGGAGCTGGCATCTCACTCTCTTTGAATCTTCTTTATCATGCTAAGAGGAGCAGGAAAAAGCAAAAAATTTCAGAATTGCACCTTGCAATGCGGAGAAATTACTGTTTGTGCATTTACAATATTCATTGATTTTTGCCATTGAAAAACGTCCAGAAATGATTGAAGCTACTGACTGAATGAAAGGAGCTGGCATCTCACTCTCTTTGAATCTTCTTTATCATGCTAAGAGGAGCAGGAAAAAGCAAAAAATTTCAGAATTGCACCTTGCAATGCGGAGAAATTACTGTTTGTGCATTTACAATATTCATTGATTTTTGCCATTGAAAAACATCATGTTATTCATATACCAGAAATGATTGAAGCTACTGACTGAATGAAAGGAGCTGGCATCTCACTCTCTTTGAATCTTCTTTATCATGCTAAGAGGAGCAGGAAAAAGTAAAAAATTTCAGAATTGCGCCTTGCAATGCGGAGAAATTACTGTTTGTGCATTTACAAAATTCATTGATTTTTGCCATTGAAAAACATCATGTTATTCATATACCAGAAATGATTGAAGCTACTGACTGAAGGAAAGGATCTGGCATCTCACTCTCTTTGAATCTTCTTTATCATGCTTAGAGGAGCAGGAAAAAGCAAAGAATTTCAGAATTGCACCTTGCAATGCGGAGAAATTACTGTTTGTGCATTTACAATATTCATTGATTTTTGCCATTGAAAAACGTTCAGAAATGATTGAAGCTACTGACTGAATGAAAGGAGCTGGCATCTCACTCTCTTTGAATCTTCTTTATCATGCTAAGAGGAGCAGGAAAAAGCAAAAAATTTCAGAATTGCACCTTGCAATGCGGAGAAATTACTGTTTGTGCATTTACAATATTCATTGATTTTTGCGATTGAAAAACATCATGTTATTCATATACCAGAATTGATTGAAGCTACTGACTGAATGAAAGGAGCTGGCATCTCACTCTCTTTGAATCTTCTTTATCATGCTAAGAGGAGCAGGAAAAGGTAAAAAATTTCAGAATTGCACCTTGCAATGCGGAGAAATTACTGTTTGTGCATTTACAATATTCATTGATTTTTGCCATTGAAAAACGTCCAGAAATGATTGAAGCTACTGACTGAATGAAAGGAGCTGGCATCTCACTCTCTTTGAATCTTCTTTATCATGCAAAGAGGAGCAGGAAAAAGCAAAAAATTTCAGAATTGCACCTTGCAATGCGGAGAAATTACTGTTTGTGCATTTACAATATTCATTGATTTTTGCTATTGAAAAACATCATGTTATTCATATACCAGAAATGATTGAAGCTACTGACTGAATGAAAGGAGCTGGCATCTCACTCTCTTTGAATCTTCTTTATCATGCTAAGAGGAGCAGGAAAAAGCAAAAAATTTCAGAATTGCACCTTGCAATGCGGAGAAATTACTGTTTGTGCATTTACAATATTCATTGATTTTTGCGATTGAAAAACATCATGTTATTCATATACCAGAAATGATTGAAGCTACTGACTGAATGAAAGGAGCTGGCATCTCACTCTCTTTGAATCTTCTTTATCATGCTAAGAGGAGCAGGAAAAAGTAAAAAATTTCAGAATTGCACCTTGCAATGCGGAGAAATTACTGTTTGTGCATTTACAATATTCATTGATTTTTGCCATTGAAAAATGTCCAGAAATGATTGAAGCTACTGACTGAATGAAAGGAGCTGGCATCTCACTCTCTTTGAATCTTCTTTATCATGCTAAGAGGAGCAGGAAAAAGCAAAAAATTTCAGAATTGCACCTTGCAATGCGGAGAAATTACTGTTTGTGCATTTACAAAATTCATTGATTTTTGCCATTGAAAAACATCATGTTATTCATATACCAGAAATGATTGAAGCTACTGACTGAAGGAAAGGATCTGGCATCTCACTCTCTTTGAATCTTCTTTATCATGCTTAGAGGAGCAGGAAAAAGCAAAGAATTTCAGAATTGCACCTTGCAATGCGGAGAAATTACTGTTTGTGCATTTACAATATTCATTGATTTTTGCCATTGAAAAACGTTCAGAAATGATTGAAGCTACTGACTGAATGAAAGGAGCTGGCATCTCACTCTCTTTGAATCTTCTTTATCATGCTAAGAGGAGCAGGAAAAAGCAAAAAATTTCAGAATTGCACCTTGCAATGCGGAGAAATTACTGTTTGTGCATTTACAATATTCATTGATTTTTGCGATTGAAAAACATCATGTTATTCATATACCAGAATTGATTGAAGCTACTGACTGAATGAAAGGAGCTGGCATCTCACTCTCTTTGAATCTTCTTTATCATGCTAAGAGAAGCAGGAAAAAGTAAAAAATTTCAGAATTGCACCTTGCAATGCGGAGAAATTACTGTTTGTGCATTTACAATATTCATTGATTTTTGCCATTGAAAAACGTCCAGAAATGATTGAAGCTACTGACTGAATGAAAGGAGCTGGCATCTCACTCTCTTTGAATCTTCTTTATCATGCTAAGAGGAGCAGGAAAAAGCAAAAAATTTCAGAATTGCACCTTGCAATGCGGAGAAATTACTGTTTGTGCATTTACAATATTCATTGATTTTTGCTATTGAAAAACATCATGTTATTCATATACCAGAAATGATTGAAGCTACTGACTGAATGAAAGGAGCTGGCATCTCACTCTCTTTGAATCTTCTTTATCATGCTAAGAGGAGCAGGAAAAAGCAAAAAATTTCAGAATTGCACCTTGCAATGCGGAGAAATTACTGTTTGTGCATTTACAATATTCATTGATTTTTGCGATTGAAAAACATCATGTTATTCATATACCAGAAATGATTGAAGCTACTGACTGAATGAAAGGAGCTGGCATCTCACTCTCTTTGAATCTTCTTTATCATGCTAAGAGGAGCAGGAAAAAGTAAAAAATTTCAGAATTGCACCTTGCAATGCGGAGAAATTACTGTTTGTGCATTTACAATATTCATTGATTTTTGCCATTGAAAAATGTCCAGAAATGATTGAAGCTACTGACTGAATGAAAGGAGCTGGCATCTCACTCTCTTTGAATCTTCTTTATCATGCTAAGAGGAGCAGGAAAAAGCAAAAAATTTCAGAATTGCACCTTGCAATGCGGAGAAATTACTGTTTGTGCATTTACAATATTCATTGATTTTTGCTATTGAAAAACATCATGTTATTCATATACCAGAAATGATTGAAGCTACTGACTGAATGAAAGGAGCTGGCATCTCACTCTCTTTGAATCTTCTTTATCATGCTAAGAGGAGCAGGAAAAAGCAAAAAATTTCAGAATTGCACCTTGCAATGCGGAGAAATTACAGTTTGTGCATTTACAATATTCATTGATTTTTGCCATTGAAAAACGTCCAGAAATGATTGAAGCTACTGACTGAATGAAAGGAGCTGGCATCTCACTCTCTTTGAATCTTCTTTATCATGCTAAGAGGAGCAGGAAAAAGCAAAAAATTTCAGAATTGCACCTTGCAATGCGGAGAAATTACTGTTTGTGCATTTACAAAATTCATTGATTTTTGCCATTGAAAAACATCATGTTATTCATATACCAGAAATGATTGAAGCTACTGACTGAAGGAAAGGATCTGGCATCTCACTCTCTTTGAATCTTCTTTATCATGCTTAGAGGAGCAGGAAAAAGCAAAGAATTTCAGAATTGCACCTTGCAATGCGGAGAAATTACTGTTTGTGCATTTACAATATTCATTGATTTTTGCCATTGAAAAACGTTCAGAAATGATTGAAGCTACTGACTGAATGAAAGGAGCTGGCATCTCACTCTCTTTGAATCTTCTTTATCATGCTAAGAGGAGCAGGAAAAAGCAAAAAATTTCAGAATTGCACCTTGCAATGCGGAGAAATTACTGTTTGTGCATTTACAATATTCATTGATTTTTGCGATTGAAAAACATCATGTTATTCATATACCAGAAATGATTGAAGCTACTGACTGAATGAAAGGAGCTGGCATCTCACTCTCTTTGAATCTTCTTTATCATGCTAAGAGGAGCAGGAAAAAGTAAAAAATTTCAGAATTGCACCTTGCAATGCGGAGAAATTACTGTTTGTGCATTTACAATATTCATTGATTTTTGCCATTGAAAAATGTCCAGAAATGATTGAAGCTACTGACTGAATGAAAGGAGCTGGCATCTCACTCTCTTTGAATCTTCTTTATCATGCTAAGAGGAGCAGGAAAAAGCAAAAAATTTCAGAATTGCACCTTGCAATGCGGAGAAATTACTGTTTGTGCATTTACAATATTCATTGATTTTTGCTATTGAAAAACATCATGTTATTCATATACCAGAAATGATTGAAGCTACTGACTGAATGAAAGGAGCTGGCATCTCACTCTCTTTGAATCTTCTTTATCATGCTAAGAGGAGCAGGAAAAAGCAAAAAATTTCAGAATTGCACCTTGCAATGCGGAGAAATTACAGTTTGTGCATTTACAATATTCATTGATTTTTGCCATTGAAAAACGTCCAGAAATGATTGAAGCTACTGACTGAATGAAAGGAGCTGGCATCTCACTCTCTTTGAATCTTCTTTATCATGCTAAGAGGAGCAGGAAAAAGCAAAAAATTTCAGAATTGCACCTTGCAATGCGGAGAAATTACTGTTTGTGCATTTACAATATTCATTGATTTTTGCCATTGAAAAACGTCCAGAAATGATTGAAGGTACTGACTGAATGAAAGGAGCTGGCATCTCACTCTCTTTGAATCTTCTTTATCATGCTAAGAGGAGCAGGAAAAAGCAAAAAATTTCAGAATTGCACCTTGCAATGCGGAGAAATTACTGTTTGTGCATTTACAATATTCATTGATTTTTGCCATTGAAAAACGTCCAGAAATGATTGAAGCTACTGACTGAATGAAAGGAGCTGGCATCTCACTCTCTTTGAATCTTCTTTATCATGCTAAGAGGAGCAGGAAAAAGCAAAAAATTTCAGAATTGCACCTTGCAATGCGGAGAAATTACTGTTTGTGCATTTACAATATTCATTGATTTTTGCCATTGAAAAATGTCCAGAAATGATTGAAGCTACTGACTGAATGAAAGGAGCTGGCATCTCACTCTCTTTGAATCTTCTTTATCATGCTAAGAGGAGCAGGAAAAAGCAAAAAATTTCAGAATTGCGCCTTGCAATGCGGAGAAATTACTGTTTGTGGATTTACAAAATTCATTGATTTTTGCCATTGAAAAACATCATGTTATTCATATACCAGAAATGATTGAAGCTACTGACTGAAGGAAAGGATCTGGCATCTCACTCTCTTTGAATCTTATTTATCATGCTTAGAGGAGCAGGAAAAAGCAAAAAATTTCAGAATTGCACCTTGCAATGCGGAGAAATTACTGTTTGTGCATTTACAATATCCATTGATTTTTGCCATTGAAAAACGTCCAGAAATGATTGAAGCTACTGACTGAATGAAAGGAGCTGGCATCTCACTCTCTTTGAATCTTCTTTATCATGCTAAGAGGAGCAGGAAAAAGCAAAAAATTACAGAATTGCACCTTGCAATGCGGAGAAATTACTGTTTGTGCATTTACAATATTCATTGATTTTTGCGATTGAAAAACATCATGTTATTCATATACCAGAAATGATTGAAGCTACTGACTGAATGAAAGGAGCTGGCATCTCACTCTCTTTGAATCTTCTTTATCATGCTAAGAGGAGCAGGAAAAAGTAAAAAATTTCAGAATTGCACCTTGCAATGCGGAGAAATTACTGTTTGTGCATTTACAATATTCAATGATTTTTGCCATTGAAAAACGTCCAGAAATGATTGAAGCTACTGACTGAATGAAAGGAGCTGGCATCTCACTCTCTTTGAATCTTGTTTATCATGCTAAGAGGAGCAGGAAAAAGCAAAAAATTTCAGAATTGCACCTTGCAATGCGGAGAAATTACTGTTTGTGCATTTACAATATTCATTGATTTTTGCCATTGAAAAACGTCCAGAAATGATTGAAGCTACTGACTGAATGAAAGGAGCTGGCATCTCACTCTCTTTGAATCTTCTTTATCATGCTAAGAGGAGCAGGAAAAAGCAAAAAATTTCAGAATTGCACCTTGCAATGCGGAGAAATTACTGTTTGTGCATTTACAATATTCATTGATTTTTGCCATTGAAAAACATCATGTTATTCATATGCCAGAAATGATTGAAGCTACTGACTGAATGAAAGGAGCTGGCATCTCACTCTCTTTGAATCTTCTTTATCATGCTAAGAGGAGCAGGAAAAAGTAAAAAATTTCAGAATTGCACCTTGCAATGCGGAGAAATTACTGTTTGTGCATTTATAATATTCAATGATTTTTGCCATTGAAAAACGTCCAGAAATGATTGAAGCTACTGACTGAACGAAAGGAGCTGGCATCTCACTCTCTTTGAATCTTCTTTATCATGCTAAGAGGAGCATGAAAAAGCAAAAAATTTCAGAATTGCACCTTGCAATGCGGAGAAATTACTGTTTGTGCATTTACAATATTCATTGATTTTTGCCATTGAAAAACATCATGTTATTCATGTACCAGAAATGTTTGAAGCTACTGACTGAATGAAAGGAGCTGGCATCTCACTCTCTTTGAATCTTCTTTATCATGCTAAGAGGAGCAGGAAAAAGCAAAAAATTTCAGAATTGCACATTGCAATGCGGAGAAATTACTGTTTGTGCATTTACAATATTCATTGATTTTTGCCATTGAAAAACGTCCAGAAATGATTGAAGCTACTGACTGAATGAAAGGAGCTGGCATCTCACTCTCTTTGAATCTTCTTTATCATGCTAAGAGGAGCAGGAAAAAGCAAAAAATTTCAGAATTGCACCTTGCAATGCGGAGAAATTACTGTTTGTGCATTTACAATATTCATTGATTTTTGCCATTGAAAAACGTCCAGAAATGATTGAAGCTACTGACTGAATGAAAGGAGCTGGCATCTCACTCTCTTTGAATCTTCTTTATCATGCTAAGAGGAGCAGGAAAAAGCAAAAAATTTCAGAATTGCACCTTGCAATGCGGAGAAATTACTGTTTGTGCATTTACAATATTCATTGATTTTTGCCATTGAAAAATGTCCAGAAATGATTGAAGCTACTGACTGAATGAAAGGAGCTGGCATCTCACTCTCTTTGAATCTTCTTTATCATGCTAAGAGGAGCAGGAAAAAGCAAAAAATTTCAGAATTGCGCCTTGCAATGCGGAGAAATTACTGTTTGTGCATTTACAAAATTCATTGATTTTTGCCATTGAAAAACATCATGTTATTTATATACCAGAAATGATTGAAGCTACTGACTGAAGGAAAGGATCTGGCATCTCACTCTCTTTGAATCTTCTTTATCATGCTAAGAGGAGCAGGAAAAAGCAAAAAAATTCAGAATTGCACCTTGCAATGCGTAGAAATTACTGTTTGTGCATTTACAATATTCATTGATTTTTGCCATTGAAAAACGTCCAGAAATGATTGAAGCTACTGACTGAATGAAAGGAGCTGGCATCTCACTCTCTTTGAATCTTCTTTATCATGCTAAGAGGAGCAGGAAAAAGCAAAAAATTTCAGAATTGCACCTTGCAATGCGGAGAAATTACTGTTTGTGCATTTACAATATTCATTGATTTTTGCCATTGAAAAACGTCCAGAAATGATTGAAGCTACTGACTGAATGAAAGGAGCTGGCATCTCACTCTCTTTGAATCTTCTTTATCATGCTAAGAGGAGCAGGAAAAAGCAAAAAATTTCAGAATTGCACCTTGCAATGCGGAGAAATTACTGTTTGTGCATTTACAATATTCATTGATTTTTGCCATTGAAAAATGTCCAGAAATGATTGAAGCTACTGACTGAATGAAAGGAGCTGGCATCTCACTCTCTTTGAATCTTCTTTATCATGCTAAGAGGAGCAGGAAAAAGCAAAAAATTTCAGAATTGCGCCTTGAAATGCGGAGAAATTACTGTTTGTGCATTTACAAAATTCATTGATTTTTGCCATTGAAAAACATCATGTTATTCATATACCAGAAATGATTGAAGCTACTGACTGAAGGAAAGGATCTGGCATCTCACTCTCTTTGAATCTTCTTTATCATGCTAAGAGGAGCAGGAAAAAGCAAAAAATTTTAGAATTGCACCTTGCAATGCGGAGAAATTACTGTTTGTGCATTTACAATATTCATTGGTTTTTGCCATTGAAAAACGTCCAGAAATGATTGAAGCTACTGACTGAATGAAAGGAGCTGGCATCTCACTCTCTTTGAATCTTCTTTATCATGCTAAGAGGAGCAGGAAAAAGCAAAAAATTTCAGAATTGCACCTTGCAATGCGGAGAAATTACTGTTTGTGCATTTACAATATTCATTGATTTTTGCGATTGAAAAACATCATGTTATTCATATACCAGAAATGATTGAAGCTACTGACTGAATGAAAGGAGCTGGCATCTCACTCTCTTTGAATCTTCTTTATCATGCTAAGAGGAGCAGGAAAAAGTAAAAAATTTCAGAATTGCACCTTGCAATGCGGAGAAATTACTGATTGTGCATTTACAATATTCAATGATTTTTGCCATTGAAAAACGTCCAGAAATGATTAAAGCTACTGACTGAATGAAAGGAGCTGGCATCTCACTCTCTTTGAATCTTCTTTATCATGCTAAGAGGAGCAGGAAAAAGCAAAAAATTTCAGAATTGCACCTTGCAATGCGGAGAAATTACTGTTTGTGCATTTACAATATTCATTGATTTTTGCCATTGAAAAACGTCCAGAAATGATTGAAGCTACTGACTGAATGAAAGGAGCTGGCATCTCACTCTCTTTGAATCTTCTTTATCATGCTAAGAGGAGCAGGAAAAAGCAAAAAATTTCAGAATTGCACCTTGCAATGCGGAGAAATTACTGTTTGTGCATTTACAATATTCATTGATTTTTGCCATTGAAAAACATCATGTTATTCATATACCAGAAATGATTGAAGCTACTGACTGAATGAAAGGAGCTGGCATCTCACTCTCTTTGAATCTTCTTTATCATGCTAAGAGGAGCAGGAAAAAGTAAAAAATTTCAGAATTGCACCTTGCAATGCGGAGAAATTACTGTTTGTGCATTTATAATATTCAATGATTTTTGCCATTGAAAAACGTCCAGAAATGATTGAAGCTACTGACTGAACGAAAGGAGCTGGCATCTCACTCTCTTTGAATCTTCTTTATCATGCTAAGAGGAGCAGAAAAAAGAAAAAAATTTCAGAATTGCACCTTGCAATGCGGAGAAATTACTGTTTGTGCATTTACAATATTCATTGATTTTTGCCATTGAAAAACATCATGTTATTCATATACCAGAAATGTTTGAAGCTACTGACTGAATGAAAGGAGCTGGCATCTCACTCTCTTTGAATCTTCTTTATCATGCTAAGAGGAGCAGGAAAAAGCAAAAAATTTCAGAATTGCACATTGCAATGCGGAGAAATTACTGTTTGTGCATTTACAATATTCATTGATTTTTGCCATTGAAAAACGTCCAGAAATGATTGAAGCTACTGACTGAATGAAAGGAGCTGGCATCTCACTCTCTTTGAATCTTCTTTATCATGCTAAGAGGAGCAGGAAAAAGCAAAAAATTTCAGAATTGCACCTTGCAATGCGGAGAAATTACTGTTTGTGCATTTACAATATTCATTGATTTTTGCCATTGAAAAACATCCAGAAATGATTGAAGCTACTGACTGAATGAAAGGAGCTGGCATCTCACTCTCTTTGAATCTTCTTTATCATGCTAAGAGGAGCAGGAAAAAGCAAAAAATTTCAGAATTGCACCTTGCAATGCGGAGAAATTACTGTTTGTGCATTTACAATATTCATTGATTTTTGCCATTGAAAAACATGTTATTCATATACCAGAAATGTTTGAAGCTCTTGACTGAATGAAAGGAGCTGGCACCTCACTCTCTTTGAATCTTCTTTATCATGCTAAGAGGAGCAGGAAAAAGCAAAAAATTTCAGAATTGCACCTTGCAATGCGGAGAAATTACTGTTTGTGCATTTACAATATTCATTGATTTTTGCCATTGAAAAACGTCCAGAAATGATTGAAGCTACTGACTGAATGAAAGGAGCTGTCATCTCACTCTCTTTGAATCTTCTTTATCATGCTAAGAGGAGCAGGAAAAAGCAAAAAATTTCAGAATTGCACCTTGCAATGCGGAGAAATTACTGTTTGTGCATTTACAATATTCATTGATTTTTGCCATTGAAAAATGTCCAGAAATGATTGAAGCTACTGACTGAATGAAAGGAGCTGGCATCTCACTCTCTTTGAATCTTCTTTATCATGCTAAGAGGAGCAGGAAAAAGTAAAAAATTTCAGAATTTCACCTTGCAATGCGGAGAAATTAATGTTTGTGCATTTACAATATTCATTGATTTTTGCCATTGAAAAACATCATGTTATTCATATACCAGAAATGTTTGAAGCTACTGACTGAATGAAAGGAGCTGGCATCTCACTCTCTTTGAATCTTCTTTATCATGCTAAGAGGAGCAGGAAAAAGCAAAAAATTTCAGAATTGCACCTTGCAATGTGGAGAAATTACTGTTTGTGCATTTACAATATTCATTGATTTTTACCATTGAAAAACGTCCAGAAATGATTGAAGCTACTGACTGAATGAAAGTAGCTGGCATCTCACTCTCTTTGAATCTTCTTTATCATGCTAAGAGGAGCAGGAAAAAGCAAAAAATTTCAGACTTGCACCTTGCAATGCGGAGAAATTACTGTTTGTGCATTTACAATATTCATTGATTTTTGCCATTGAAAAACATCATGTTATTCATATACCAGAAATGTTTGAAGCTACTGACTGAATGAAAGGAGCTGGCATCTCACTCTCTTTGAATCTTCTTTATCATGCTAAGAGGAGCAGGAAAAAGCAAAAAATTTCAGAATTGCACCTTGCAATGCGGAGAAATTACTGTTTGTGCATTTACAATATTCATTGATTTTTGCCATTGAAAAACATCATGTTATTCATATACCAGAAATGTTTGAAGCTACTGACTGAATGAAAGGAGCTGGCATCTCACTCTCTTTGAATCTTCTTTATCATGCTAAGAGGAGCAGAAAAAAGCAAAAAATTTCAGACTTGCACCTTGCAATGCGGAGAAATTACTGTTTGTGCATTTACAATATTCATTGATTTTTGCCATTGAAAAACATCATGTTATTCATATACCAGAAATGTTTGAAGCTACTGACTGAATGAAAGGAGCTGGCATCTCACTCTATTTGAATCTTCTTTATCATGCTAAGAGGATCAGGAAAAAGCAAAAAATTTCAGAATTGCACCTTGCAATGCGGAGAAATTACTGTTTGTGCATTTACAATATTCATTGATTTTTGCCATTGAAAAACGTCCAGAAATGATTGAAGGTACTGACTGAATGAAAGGAGCTGGCATCTCACTCTCTTTGAATCTTCTTTATCATGCTAAGAGGAGCAGGAAAAAGCAAAAAGTTTCAGAATTGCAACTTGCAATGCGGAGAAATTACTGTTTGTGCATTTACAATATTCATTGATTTTTGCCATTGAAAAACGTCCAGAAATGATTGAAGCTACTGACTGAATGAAAGGAGCTGGCATCTCACTCTCTTTGAATCTTCTTTATCATGCTAAGTGGAGCAGGAAAAAGCAAAAAATTTCAGAATTGCACCTTGCAATGCGGAGAAAGTACAGTTTGTGCATTTACAATATTCATTGATTTTTGCCATTGAAAAACGTCCAGAAATGATTGAAGCTACTGACTGAATGAAAGGAGCTGGCATCTCACTCTCTTTGAATCTTCTTTATCATGCTAAGAGGAGCAGGAAAAAGCAAAAAATTTCAGAATTGCACCTTGCAATGCGGAGAAATTACTGTTTGTGCATTTACAATATTCGTTGATTTTTGCCATTGAAAAACGTCCAGAAATGATTGAAGCTACTGACTGAATGAAAGGAGCTGGCATCTCACTCTCTTTGAATCTTCTTTATCATGCTAAGAGGAGCAGGAAAAAGCAAAAAATTTCAGAATTGCACCTTGCAATGCGGAGAAATTACAGTTTGTGCATTTACAATATTCATTGATTTTTGCCATTGAAAAACGTCCAGAAATGATTGAAGCTACTGACTGAATGAAAGGAGCTGGCATCTCACTCTCTTTGAATCTTCTTTATCATGCTAAGAGGAGCAGGAAAAAGCAAAAAATTTCAGAATTGCACCTTGCAATGCGGAGAAATTACTGTTTGTGCATTTACAATATTCATTGATTTTTGCCATTGAAAAACGTCCAGAAATGATTGAAGCTACTGACTGAATGAAAGGAGCTGGCATCTCACTCTCTTTGAATCTTCTTTATCATGCTAAGAGGAGCAGGAAAAAGCAAAAAATTTCAGAATTGCACCTTGCAATGCGGAGAAATTACTGTTTGTGCATTTACAATATTCATTGATTTTTGCCATTGAAAAACATCATGTTATTCATATACCAGAAATGATTGAAGCTACTGACTGAATGAAAGGAGCTGGCATCTCACTCTCTTTGAATCTTCTTTATCATGCTAAGAGGAGCAGGAAAAAGTAAAAAATTTCAGAATTGCACCTTGCAATGCGGAGAAATTACTGTTTGTGCATTTATAATATTCAATGATTTTTGCCATTGAAAAACGTCCAGAAATGATTGAAGCTACTGACTGAACGAAAGGAGCTGGCATCTCACTCTCTTTGAATCTTCTTTATCATGCTAAGAGGAGCAGAAAAAAGCAAAAAATTTCAGAATTGCACCTTGCAATGCGGAGAAATTACTGTTTGTGCATTTACAATATTCATTGATTTTTGCCATTGAAAAACATCATGTTATTCATATACCAGAAATGTTTGAAGCTACTGACTGAATGAAAGGAGCTGGCATCTCACTCTCTTTGAATCTTCTTTATCATGCTAAGAGGAGCAGGAAAAAGCAAAAAATTTCAGAATTGCACATTGCAATGCGGAGAAATTACTGTTTGTGCATTTACAATATTCATTGATTTTTGCCATTGAAAAACGTCCAGAAATGATTGAAGCTACTGACTGAATGAAAGGAGCTGGCATCTCACTCTCTTTGAATCTTCTTTATCATGCTAAGAGGAGCAGGAAAAAGCAAAAAATTTCAGAATTGCACCTTGCAATGCGGAGAAATTACTGTTTGTGCATTTACAATATTCATTGATTTTTGCCATTGAAAAACGTCCAGAAATGATTGAAGCTACTGACTGAATGAAAGGAGCTGGCATCTCACTCTCTTTGAATCTTCTTTATCATGCTAAGAGGAGCAGGAAAAAGCAAAAAATTTCAGAATTGCACCTTGCAATGCGGAGAAATTACTGTTTGTGCATTTACAATATTCATTGATTTTTGCCATTGAAAAACATGTTATTCATATACCAGAAATGTTTGAAGCTCCTGACTGAATGAAAGGAGCTGGCACCTCACTCTCTTTGAATCTTCTTTATCATGCTAAGAGGAGCAGGAAAAAGCAAAAAATTTCAGAATTGCACCTTGCAATGCGGAGAAATTACTGTTTGTGCATTTACAATATTCATTGATTTTTGCCATTGAAAAACGTCCAGAAATGATTGAAGCTACTGACTGAATGAAAGGAGCTGTCATCTCACTCTCTTTGAATCTTCTTTATCATGCTAAGAGGAGCAGGAAAAAGCAAAAAATTTCAGAATTGCACCTTGCAATGCGGAGAAATTACTGTTTGTGCATTTACAATATTCATTGATTTTTGCCATTGAAAAATGTCCAGAAATGATTGAAGCTACTGACTGAATGAAAGGAGCTGGCATCTCACTCTCTTTGAATCTTCTTTATCATGCTAAGAGGAGCAGGAAAAAGTAAAAAATTTCAGAATTGCACCTTGCAATGCGGAGAAATTACTGTTTGTGCATTTACAATATTCATTGATTTTTGCCATTGAAAAACATCATGTTATTCATATACCAGAAATGTTTGAAGCTACTGACTGAATGAAAGGAGCTGGCATCTCACTCTCTTTGAATCTTCTTTATCATGCTAAGAGGAGCAGGAAAAAGCAAAAAATTTCAGAATTGCACCTTGCAATGTGGAGAAATTACTGTTTGTGCATTTACAATATTCATTGATTTTTACCATTGAAAAACGTCCAGAAATGATTGAAGCTACTGACTGAATGAAAGTAGCTGGCATCTCACTCTCTTTGAATCTTCTTTATCATGCTAAGAGGAGCAGGAAAAAGCAAAAAATTTCAGACTTGCACCTTGCAATGCGGAGAAATTACTGTTTGTGCATTTACAATATTCATTGATTTTTGCCATTGAAAAACATCATGTTATTCATATACCAGAAATGTTTGAAGCTACTGACTGAATGAAAGGAGCTGGCATCTCACTCTCTTTGAATCTTCTTTATCATGCTAAGAGGAGCAGGAAAAAGCAAAAAATTTCAGAATTGCACCTTGCAATGCGGAGAAATTACTGTTTGTGCATTTACAATATTCATTGATTTTTGCCATTGAAAAACATCATGTTATTCATATACCAGAAATGTTTGAAGCTACTGACTGAATGAAAGGAGCTGGCATCTCACTCTCTTTGAATCTTCTTTATCATGCTAAGAGGAGCAGAAAAAAGCAAAAAATTTCAGACTTGCACCTTGCAATGCGGAGAAATTACTGTTTGTGCATTTACAATATTCATTGATTTTTGCCATTGAAAAACATCATGTTATTCATATACCAGAAATGTTTGAAGCTACTGACTGAATGAAAGGAGCTGGCATCTCACTCTCTTTGAATCTTCTTTATCATGCTAAGAGGAGCAGGAAAAAGCAAAAAATTTCAGAATTGCACCTTGCAATGCGGAGAAATTACTGTTTGTGCATTTACAATATTCATTGATTTTTGCCATTGAAAAACGTCCAGAAATGATTGAAGGTACTGACTGAATGAAAGGAGCTGGCATCTCACTCTCTTTGAATCTTCTTTATCATGCTAAGAGGAGCAGGAAAAAGCAAAAAGTTTCAGAATTGCAACTTGCAATGCGGAGAAATTACTGTTTGTGCATTTACAATATTCATTGATTTTTGCCATTGAAAAACGTCCAGAAATGATTGAAGCTACTGACTGAATGAAAGGAGCTGGCATCTCACTCTCTTTGAATCTTCTTTATCATGCTAAGTGGAGCAGGAAAAAGCAAAAAATTTCAGAATTGCACCTTGCAATGCGGAGAAATTACAGTTTGTGCATTTACAATATTCATTGATTTTTGCCATTGAAAAACGTCCAGAAATGATTGAAGCTACTGACTGAATGAAAGGAGCTGGCATCTCACTCTCTTTGAATCTTCTTTATCATGCTAAGAGGAGCAGGAAAAAGCAAAAAATTTCAGAATTGCACCTTGCAATGCGGAGAAATTACTGTTTGTGCATTTACAATATTCGTTGATTTTTGCCATTGAAAAACGTCCAGAAATGATTGAAGCTACTGACTGAATGAAAGGAGCTGGCATCTCACTCTCTTTGAATCTTCTTTATCATGCTAAGAGGAGCAGGAAAAAGCAAAAAATTTCAGAATTACACCTTGCAATGCGGAGAAATTACAGTTTGTGCATTTACAATATTCATTGATTTTTGCCATTGAAAAACGTCCAGAAATGATTGAAGCTACTGACTGAATGAAAGGAGCTGGCATCTCACTCTCTTTGAATCTTCTTTATCATGCTAAGAGGAGCAGGAAAAAGCAAAAAATTTCAGAATTGCACCTTGCAATGCGGAGAATTTACTGTTTGTGCATTTACAATATTCATTGATTTTTGCCATTGAAAAACATGTTATTCATATACCAGAAATGTTTGAAGCTCCTGACTGAATGAAAGGAGCTGGCACCTCACTCTCTTTGAATCTTCTTTATCATGCTAAGAGGAGCAGGAAAAAGCAAAAAATTTCAGAATTGCACCTTGCAATGCGGAGAAATTACTGTTTGTGCATTTACAATATTCATTGATTTTTGCCATTGAAAAATGTCCAGAAATGATTGAAGCTACTGACTGAATGAAAGGAGCTGGCATCTCACTCTCTTTGAATCTTCTTTATCATGCTAAGAGGAGCAGGAAAAAGCAAAAAATTTCAGAATTGCACCTTGCAATGCGGAGAAATTACTGTTTGTGCATTTACAATATTCATTGATTTTTGCCATTGAAAAATGTCCAGAAATGATTGAAGCTACTGACTGAATGAAAGGAGCTGGCATCTCACTCTCTTTGAATCTTCTTTATCATGCTAAGAGGAGCAGGAAAAAGCAAAAAATTTCAGAATTGCGCCTTGCAATGCGGAGAAATTACTGTTTGTGCATTTACAAAATTCATTGATTTTTGCCATTGAAAAACATCATGTTATTCATATACCAGAAATGATTGAAGCTACTGACTGAAGGAAAGGAGCTGGCATCTCACTCTCTTTGAATCTTCTTTATCATGCTAAGAGGAGCAGGAAAAAGCAAAAAATTTCAGAATTGCACCTTGCAATGCGGAGAATTTACTGTTTGTGCATTTACAATATTCATTGATTTTTGCCATTGAAAAACGTCCAGAAATGATTGAAGCTACTGACTGAATGAAAGGAGCTGGCATCTCACTCTCTTTGAATCTTCTTTATCATGCTAAGAGGAGCAGGAAAAAGCAAAAAATTTCAGAATTGCACCTTGCAATGCGGAGAAATTACAGTTTGTGCATTTACAATATTCATTGATTTTTGCCATTGAAAAACGTCCAGAAATGATTGAAGCTACTGACTGAATGAAAGGAGCTGGCATCTCACTCTCTTTGAATCTTCTTTATCATGCTAAGAGGAGCAGGAAAAAGCAAAAAATTTCAGAATTGCACCTTGCAATGCGGAGAAATTACTGTTTGTGCATTTACAATATTCGTTGATTTTTGCCATTGAAAAACGTCCAGAAATGATTGAAGCTACTGACTGAATGAAAGGAGCTGGCATCTCACTCTCTTTGAATCTTCTTTATCATGCTAAGAGGAGCAGGAAAAAGCAAAAAATTTCAGAATTGCACCTTGCAATGCGGAGAAATTACTGTTTGTGCATTTACAATATTCATTGATTTTTGCCATTGAAAAACATCATGTTATTCATATACCAGAAATGTTTGAAGCTACTGACTGAATGAAAGGAGCTGGCATCTCACTCTCTTTGAATCTTCTTTATCATGCTAAGAGGAGCAGGAAAAAGCAAAAAATTTCAGAATTGCACCTTGAAATGCGGAGAAATTACTGTTTGTGCATTTACAATATTCATTGATTTTTGCCATTGAAAAACATAATGTTATTCATATACCAGAAATGTTTGAAGCTACTGACTGAATGAAAGGAGCTGGCATCTCAATCTCTTTGAATCTTCTTTATCATGCTAAGAGGAGCATGAAAAAGCAAAAAATTTCAGAATTGCACCTTGCAATGTGGAGAAATTACTGTTTGTGCATTTACAATATTCATTGATTTTTACCATTGAAAAACGTCCAGAAATGATTGAAGCTACTGACTGAATGAAAGTAGCTGGCATCTCACTCTCTTTGAATCTTCTTTATCATGCTAAGAGGAGCAGGAAAAAGCAAAAAATTTCAGACTTGCACCTTGCAATGCGGAGAAATTACTGTTTGTGCATTTACAATATTCATTGATTTTTGCCATTGAAAAACATCATGTTATTCATATACCAGAAATGTTTGAAGCTACTGACTGAATGAAAGGAGCTGGCATCTCACTCTCTTTGAATCTTCTTTATCATGCTAAGAGGAGCAGAAAAAAGCAAAAAATTTCAGACTTGCACCTTGCAATGCGGAGAAATTACTGTTTGTGCATTTACAATATTCATTGATTTTTGCCATTGAAAAACATCATGTTATTCATATACCAGAAATGTTTGAAGCTACTGACTGAATGAAAGGAGCTGGCATCTCACTCTCTTTGAATCTTCTTTATCATGCTAAGAGGAGCAGGAAAAAGCAAAAAATTTCAGAATTGCATCTTGCAATGCGGAGAAATTACTGTTTGTGCATTTACAATATTCATTGATTTTTGCCATTGAAAAACGTCCAGAAATGATTGAAGGTACTGACTGAATGAAAGGAGCTGGCATCTCACTCTCTTTGAATCTTCTTTATCATGCTAAGAGGAGCAGGAAAAAGCAAAAAATTTCAGAATTGCAACTTGCAATGCGGAGAAATTACTGTTTGTGCATTTACAATATTCATTGATTTTTGCCATTGAAAAACGTCCAGAAATGATTGAAGCTACTGACTGAATGAAAGGAGCTGGCATCTCACTCTCTTTGAATCTTCTTTATCATGCTAAGTGGAGCAGGAAAAAGCAAAAAATTTCAGAATTGCACCTTGCAATGCGGAGAAATTACAGTTTGTGCATTTACAATATTCATTGATTTTTGCCATTGAAAAACGTCCAGAAATGATTGAAGCTACTGACTGAATGAAAGGAGCTGGCATCTCACTCTCTTTGAATCTTCTTTATCATGCTAAGAGGAGCAGGAAAAAGCAAAAAATTTCAGAATTGCACCTTGCAATGCGGAGAAATTACTGTTTGTGCATTTACAATATTCGTTGATTTTTGCCATTGAAAAACGTCCAGAAATGATTGAAGCTACTGACTGAATGAAAGGAGCTAGCATCTCACTCTCTTTGAATCTTCTTTATCATGCTAAGAGGAGCAGGAAAAAGCAAAAAATTTCAGAATTGCACCTTGCAATGCGGAGAAATTACAGTTTGTGCATTTACAATATTCATTGATTTTTGCCATTGAAAAACGTCCAGAAATGATTGAAGCTACTGACTGAATGAAAGGAGCTGGCATCTCACTCTCTTTGAATCTTCTTTATCATGCTAAGAGGAGCAGGAAAAAGCAAAAAATTTCAGAATTGCACCTTGCAATGCGGAGAATTTACTGTTTGTGCATTTACAATATTCATTGATTTTTGCCATTGAAAAACATGTTATTCATATACCAGAAATGTTTGAAGCTCCTGACTGAATGAAAGGAGCTGGCACCTCACTCTCTTTGAATCTTCTTTATCATGCTAAGAGGAGCAGGAAAAAGCAAAAAATTTCAGAATTGCACCTTGCAATGCGGAGAAATTACTGTTTGTGCATTTACAATATTCATTGATTTTTGCCATTGAAAAACGTCCAGAAATGATTGAAGCTACTGACTGAATGAAAGGAGCTGGCATCTCACTCTCTTTGAATCTTCTTTATCATGCTAAGAGGAGCAGGAAAAAGCAAAAAATTTCAGAATTGCACCTTGCAATGCGGAGAAATTACTGTTTGTGCATTTACAATATTCATTGATTTTTGCCATTGAAAAATGTCCAGAAATGATTGAAGCTACTGACTGAATGAAAGGAGCTGGCATCTCACTCTCTTTGAATCTTCTTTATCATGCTAAGAGGAGCAGGAAAAAGCAAAAAATTTCAGAATTGCGCCTTGCAATGCGGAGAAATTACTGTTTGTGCATTTACAAAATTCATTGATTTTTGCCATTGAAAAACATCATGTTATTCATATACCAGAAATGATTGAAGCTACTGACTGAAGGAAAGGAGCTGGCATCTCACTCTCTTTGAATCTTCTTTATCATGCTAAGAGGAGCAGGAAAAAGCAAAAAATTTCAGAATTGCACCTTGCAATGCGGAGAATTTACTGTTTGTGCATTTACAATATTCATTGATTTTTGCCATTGAAAAACGTCC